>NW_027493004.1:0-221771 GCF_021521415.1 Bidens hawaiensis | reverse complement strand
AGAATGTTAGTGGCGATTCACTATTTGTAAAAACGCAGGTTGGTTTGTTTTGGATGATACAAACGAATACCATATACTCATTTTTTATTTTCTAGATGATCCGATTGAGATTTAAATTAATCCCTCAATATACCTTAACCTCAATATTATTAAATGATTCAGATTCTCCAGAGACTTCCCTACAAATCTTATATAAACCATTAAAAACTAAAAATAAAAATGGTACAAAAATAGTATCGAGTTTGAAATTAATCGATTTAAGATTCTCTTTGAAACGACCGGTTATATATTAGTAACATACCGTGAGAATCCTGTTTAGTTATACTGTCATTGATTTAGATTTACTTGTTTTGGTAAACCACCCTGTATCTTGCCTATGACATTATGATTGACTAACTGGCGATTTGGTGAATGTAACACATAAATTGATGACATTGACCATAAGTGTGGAACATACGCCTTTTCTTGTTTTGCTTTGCTAAGGCCATGTGTAGTGGATGTACTATAAAATGAGGCGTTTTGTGTCATGCGGTACCCAGTCAGTAAAAGGTTAGTTTTTATTTTAGAGGTGTAGTGATGTTGTAGCCCAATATATATATATATATATATATATATGGTAAGGATCCTAAGAGAACCCTTTGCAAATTGAGAACTTTGAGAACCATTTTGGACCACTAAAAACACCTTTAAAAAAATATCTAAAAAAATCATAAAACAAAAAATAACAAAAATTTTTAAAAAGTAAAAAAACCAAAATTCTTATATTTCATTCCGGTTTCATTAAAAAAAATAAAAAAAACGTCGTATTATACACATATGTATAATTTTATTTAATCTCTAGTTACGTAATATACACATATGTACAGTATCATTAATCTTAAATTATACACATGTGTATAAAAAATCATGTAAATGTACATATATGTATATATTATACATATGTGTATATAATTTGGCTAAACCGAGTTTTTTTTATTTATGAAACCGGGATGTTAAAATAAGAATTTTGGTTTTTTTACTTTTTTCATTTTTGTGTTTTTTTTATTTTATGATTTTTTTTATTTTTGAGTTTTTTGTGGTCCAAAATGGTTCTCATGGTTTTCAATTTCAAAAAGGTTCTCTCATGATCTTGATCCTATATATATATATATATATATATATAACACTATCTATATAAATGCCTACCATAAAATCCTATGTATCGCCCTCACATCGCTCCCCCATCCCTCTCAAGTCACCAGATTGCTTGATTTCAAAATAAAGTCTTCTCATGCTTTCTTTCCAAATTCGTGGGTTTATCATATAACCTAAAAAAATAATATTTGAATATAATATATATATCTATATATATACTCGATTCTAACAAATTGCAAATATATAAATATTAAAAAGTTAACGTGAAATACTAATTACTAAATAATAATTTAAAATATAACAGAAGTAGAACTAGATATCTCACAAATTTCATATCTATTATATTCAAATACTATAAAATAATATTCAAATACTTTTAACTTTATATACTTTATCAATCATTCAAAAAAACTATGCCATATTACTAATTAATAAAATTTCTAAATTCGTGGGTTTATCATATAACCTAAAAAAAATTAATATTTGAATATCTAACTATCTATATAATTGTCTATCATGAAATCCTACGTGTCGCTTTCAGGTTGTTCTCCCTATATTCTAAAGGCACAAGATTGCTTGATTTTTAAATGGAGAATTCATATGCATTTGACCCGAATTTGCGGGTATGGGTCTAACCAAACCCAGATAGTCTTTAAATGGGTTATAACATCTCATTTATTTATGAAACCCTTTCATAATTAATCATTAATTTTCACGGGTCATGGGTCTCACCAAACCCGGATAACCCTTAAACGGGTTATAATATATATTTATGAAATAACACCTTAATCATCAAAGAATAATTTCCACGGGTTATGGATCTCATTTATTGGTAAACACTTTCTTCATGAAACCCCTCCGTTGTCACACCCTCAAAATCCACTAACGGAGTTTTACCGTCAGAGGGTGTGAACTGGCAGGATCGGAATCATTAGTTATAACCAAACCAAAGAAAACGTTTAAATGAAAAATAAGTACGGAAGCGTAAAACCTTAATTCAAAAGTTGCGTCACGCAGGACGACTTAAAACCAAATGTAAATGTTAAAATTAAGTTTGCAGAGTAAGATGTTTAACAATTAATGCATGCTCCTAAACCGCGCGCCCGCCTCGGCTACCTGAGAATAACATACTAAAAGGGGTCAACACGAGGTTGGTGAGTTCACAAGTTATATAAGATAAATCGTTTAGCGTTTGAGTTCAGCGTTTTCGTTAAGTGTTTTGCGTAACCACGTTACGGCGTTTAAAAGTTTTGCGTAACCACGTTACGGCGTTTAAATGTTTTGCGTAACCACGTTACGGCGTTTAAGTGTGTAACCACGTTACAGCGTTTAAGTGTTACCAGATAATGTTATGTCAAATTATATATCGATAGGTAGCTAATCTATACAACAAGTATTACTAAGTGGTTCGAGACCGAAACTGACTGTTTATCAAGTGCCCGTCACCAGGTCAACCCAGACCATGGTAAGTGTTAGCCAAAATTACACCCACTCAACCTCCAGTTGAGCTTAGCGTCGGGTGGGGTTTGTCAAACCCAGTAGTACTACTCAACAGTGACTCGCTATTCCAAATATTAACCGGTTCGATGCGTGGGACTTCAAGGGTTACGTGCCGCTTAGCCTCTACAAGTGATATATATAATTTATAACAAAATCTTAAATATGTGTTTATCTCAAAAATGCGTTTATCGGAGTATGTTATCTCCCCCAAGTGAAAAACGTTTGAAAACAGTTCAAAGAGCGGGGTAAGTGAACTCACTGTTTGCGAAGAATATTCCAAATTAGATCACCGAGTGATGCGCGTCGTAGAAAACTCTCTAGCGTTCTAAAATAACAAAGAGATTTTCTAAGTATCGGAACGTTTAACGAGTCTCTAGACTCGGCACATAATACCTATGCACGTATCATGTTTCGTGTTTCGTTTGTGAACCGTGTGTGATTTAAACAAGTACAATTGTGATACGATACACGAGTGAGCAATTACTTTCGTGTCATGTATTAATAACATACTTACAAGCAATTATTCCCGTAAGGGCATTTTGGTCAACAAACAAAGACTAACTAACCATTATTCCCCATAAGGGCAATTTGGTCAATTCATGGCAATCAAACTAGCAACTATTCCCCGCAAGGGTATTTTGGTCAAAATACAACAATTATATAAAAACTATCATATTTCATGCATTCCTACACAACTCAGCAGCTAGTTTCATTGTGACAGAATTTCTACTTGAAAGATTGTACTATTTCACCGATCATATCATCTCAATTAATTCACCAAAAATCACCACTGAAACATACATGTCTTAGGTTTCCAGAACATATTTTATATTATTTTTATTCCATATAGATTTCTCATAATGATCAAAACACTACAGTAAACTCATATCAGTCAGATTCATGCACAACAGAATGTTATTTGCAATTCCCGGTAAACGAAAAATCCAATAAATGCAAGACCACTTGGGTTTGGTTCCTAACTCAGTGAGTCAACTTCCAGAAGTGGAACCAACCCAATTGGCCTCGTAGTTCATGAGATATAGAATTTACAATATAACCTAACAGCAGGTCTAACAGCTCAGCTTTGCATCACGTTTTTGTAAAATCATAAAAGTATACTTCCACTTATCCAAAAATTACGAATTTATACTTTATAGAAACTAGACTCAACCTAGTTTACTGCAGTACCCACAATCTCAATCAATTTTCACGTTTACACTTCGTTACAGTCAGTTAAACATCGTATATATATTCTGTCCAGAATCTGTTCACATCAAAACTCAACATCATAACAATCTATGAACTATCATGCATCCATATAACCCTCTAGACACCATAACTACTATCCATGCATATAAATCACACCATACATACAAGATTAGGGTTTGTGTTTTAATTCAAATCAAGAACAACAATCAATCATGTATCAATATCAATCTAGTTATCACTTTATCATCAAATCAATTCAAGAATCACATGAACAATATAACACCTAGAATCGGCCAGCTAGGGTTTGTTATTAACCCAACAAACATCAAATTCAATCAACAAGGATGTGAAGGATGATCAAATATACCTTCCTAGCACTTAGTTCTTGGATCAAAGACTTGAATTGATGGTGTATGTGGGTGTTCTTGTGGACGGCAGCCGTGGAGAAGGGAGGTGAGAGAGAGCCGATCGGAACTTGTAGGTTAGGGTTAGGATAATAATAATAGTTAGGGTTAAGTTAATAATATATTTATAGATATACAAGTTACATTCTAATCCCTCTACTTTCCAAGTGTTGTTTTTCTAGAACATTCTATCATACTTGCACAATAAGTTAACATGACCATAATATTATCACATAGCACATAATCCTAACACATAGTAATCACATAGTTCGTGTTTTGACGTTTGTCGTTTATTTATCAACTCGTTTGCGTTTCGGTGCAAATCCCGAAAGACTACTACACATGTAGTAAATGTTAAGCGTCATTTAAACCCTAGTTTAAATGTAATGAAGTATGCGTTATAGATTCAACGATCTTTAAAGTTTGAATTAACGGAGTTGAGTTAACGAGGTTAACCTGGAATTGACGATTGTCACATCATTCCCATGTTAAAGAATTTTCGTCCCGAAAATTTGAGTCAAGTCGTGATGAGAGCCTTCGGTGATGTTTGACGGTTTGCCGGGTTTCGCGGTTTTCGGTGTTTGGTTAGCCCTTCAAAAAGGTGAGGATACTTTTTCATCATTTGATCCTCGCGTTCCCACGTGAACTCCGGTCCACGTCTCGAGTTCCAACGAACCTTAACGATTGGAATTTTGCTGTGTTTGAGTGTTTTGGTTTCCCAATCCAAAACTTCGACTGGTTCCTCAATGAACCGTAACTGTTCATCAACTTGCAGTTCCTCCAAAGGGACTACTTGGGTTTCATCAGATAGGCATTTCTTCAAATTTGATACGTGGAATACATCGTGTACGCCACTGAGTTCTGTTGGTAGGTCCAGTCGGTACGCCACCGGACCAATGCGCTCAGTTATCCGGTACGGACCAACATACCGTGGGTTGAGTTTGTTTCGCTTACCAAAGCGAACTACACCTTTCCAAGGTGAGACTTTGAGTAACACCCGATCGTTCACTTTAAATTCGAGAGGTTTTCGGCGCTTGTCGGCGTAACTCTTTTGGCGATCCCGTGCTGCTGCCATGCGATTTCGGATTTGAACAATCTTTTCCGAGGTTTCGAGTACCAGTGATTTGGCTGTCACCCACCTCTGCCCAGCAGAGTGGTGATCGACACTTCCGTCCGTACAGCGCTTCAAACGGCGCTGCCTTAATACTTGCGTGGTAGCTGTTATTATACGAAAACTCTACCAAGGGTAAGTGGGGTTCCCAACTTTTTCCGAAATCTAAAACGCATGCACGCAACATATCCTCCAGGGTCTGAATAGTCCGTTCACTTTGCCCATCCGTCTGAGGATGGTATGCTGTACTCATATCGAGACGTGTGCCCAGTGCGCTTTGCAGCGACTTCCAAAAGTGTGAGGTAAAACGAGAATCTCGATCGGAAATGATCGAGACAGGCACTCCGTGTCTAGACACCACTTCTTTCATGTATACTCGAGTCAGTCTTTCCATTTTGTCCGTTTCCTTAATCGCTAGGAAATGTGCCGATTTAGTCAACCGGTCAACGATCACCCAGATGGTATCGCATCCCGTCGGTGTCTTAGGCAAACCCGTAATAAAATCCATTGAGATGTGCTCCCATTTCCACATTGGGAGTTCCGGTTGTTGCAGTAGACCAGATGGTTTCTGGTATTCAATCTTGACTCTGGCACAAGTCAAGCATTTGCTCACGTAGGTGGCAATGTCGGCTTTCATGTTCGGCCACCAGTAAAGTGCCTTTAAATCATGATACATTTTATCTGAGCCAGGGTGGATAGAATATCGGGACTTGTGAGCTTCGTCCATCACTAGAGTTCTCAACTCTCCGTATCGTGGAACCCAAATCCGGTTCTCAAAATATCGGACCCCGTCCGATCTGGTTTCAAGTTGCTTGTTCATGCCCCGCATGAGTTCCGATGGAAGATTTTCATCTTTCAAAGCTTCCAGTTGCGCATCGCGAATCTGATCGGGTAAGCTGGCATGAATCGTAAGTTGCAATGCTCTTACTCGTCTGGGTTTTTCTGTTTCTTTTCTGCTGAGGGCGTCGGCCACCACATTGGCCTTGCCCGGGTGGTACTTGATGGCACAATCATAATCTTTGAGCAGCTCGACCCAACGACGCTGTCGCATGTTCAGCTCCTTCTGATCGTAGATATGTTGGAGACTCTTGTGGTCGGTGTAAATGGTAAACTTGGTACCGTACAAGTAATGCCTCCATATCTTAAGAGCAAACACCACAGCTCCGAGTTCCAAATCATGGGTCGTGTAGTTCTTCTCGTGAACCCGTAGTTGTCTAGAGGCGTAGGCTATAACCTTCTCGAGTTGCATCAGCACACAACCGAGACCTTGTATAGATGCGTCACAGTGTACCTCAAAATTTTCTGTTCCCTCGGGGAGGGCTAAAATAGGGGCGCTACAAAGCTTGGTTTTCAACAGTTGGAAAGCGGATTCTTGCGCGTCACCCCAGTTGTACTTAGTGCCCTTGTGAGTCAAAGCGGTGAGGGGTTGAGCAATCTTTGAAAATCCCTCGATGAAACGCCGATAGTAGCCGGCCAGTCCTAGGAATTGTCGCACTTCAGTCGGAGTCTTAGGTGCTTCCCAGTTTTTGATGGCCTCTACCTTACCGGGATCGACATGGATACCATTCTCGTTGATCACATGTCCTAAAAAGTGAACCTCGCGAAGCCAAAATTCACATTTCGAGACTTTAGCATACAGTTGTTCCTTCTTCAGTAGTTCCAGAATTATCCTTAAGTGCTCTTCGTGGTCAGTCTCGTTCTTGGAGTAGACAAGAATATCATCGATGAAAACAATCACGAACTTGTCGAGGTACGCCTTGCATACTCGATTCATGAGATCCATAAATACGGCTGGCGCGTTGGTTAGGCCAAAAGGCATAACCGAGAACTCGTAGTGACCATACCGTGTTCTGAAAGCCGTCTTTGAAATATCTTCTTCGCGCACTCTCAACCGGTGGTAACCGGATCGTAGATCGATCTTCGAGTAGTAACTCGATCCCTGAAGCTGGTCAAATAAATCATCAATTCGGGGTAAAGGATAACGGTTCTTGACCGTCACCTTGTTCAATTCCCGGTAGTCGATGCACATTCGGAAAGTCCCGTCTTTCTTTCGAACAAACAAGACAGGGGCTCCCCATGGCGATGAGCTAGGTCGGATAAAACCTTTATCCAACAAATCTTGCAACTGGGTGGACAACTCCTGAAGTTCCGCCGGTGCGAGCCGATACGGGGCTCGTGCTATGGGTGCTGCACCGGGTGTCAACTCGATTTGGAATTCGACTTGACGAATAGGAGGGAGTCCGGGCAAATCCTCCGGGAAAACTTCCGGAAAGTCTCGCACAACCGGTATGTCTTCAATTCGTTTCTCCTCCGCGGGTTTCTCAACAATCTGCGCCAAAATTGCCGGATGACCCTTTCGTAGATACTTCTGTGCTTTCATAAGGGTGATGATGTTGTTGGTCATGCCGCTTCTCTCGCCTCGGACCGAAATGATCTCGCCGGAAGGGGTGGTAATATGGACTATTTTATCATGGCATATAATCTCCGCTCGGTTCTCGGATAACCAGTCCATGCCGACAACGACATCGAAACTACTAAGCGTAAAAGGAATAAGGTCGATGTCAAAAACATGATCTGACAGTTTCAACTTACATCCCGCAAGTATATGAGTTGTTACTACAGTTTTACCATTAGCTAATTCAACAGGAAACTTAGCGTCTAACGGGGTTGGAGTAAGGTCTAAAAGTTGGCTAAAGGCTTTCGACACAAAACTCCTATCAGCTCCAGTGTCAAACAAAATAGAAGCAAAATAATCGTTTACAGGGAACTTACCGGACACCACATGCGGATCATTGCGGGCTTGACCCGATCCAATCACAAACGCTCTTCCT
Source organism: Bidens hawaiensis (assembly GCF_021521415.1). NCBI lineage: Eukaryota > Viridiplantae > Streptophyta > Magnoliopsida > Asterales > Asteraceae > Bidens > Bidens hawaiensis. The sequence goes on along the minus strand of NW_027493004.1, from coordinate 213,582 downwards.
TTGCCATTTCCTCCACCGTTACTGCCACTTCCATTGCCCCCATTGTTGTCATTATGTTTCAGCTTGGGGCAATCCTTCCGGAAATGACCTTCCTGTCCACATTCAAAACATCCCTTAGTCATCGGTTGCTTAGGAGCACCCTTTGCCGCAAGGTCTCCTCTACATTCTTTCGCTTGGTGACCTATCTTTCCGCATCTTTGACACTTGACACGGTCACACTGGCCAACATGATGATAGTTGCACCTGTTGCACTTTGGATACTTCCCAGCATATCCGCTCGAAACCTGCCCGCTACCGTTGTTGTTGGAGTTGTTGTTGTTGTGATTCTGAGTGTTAAAGCTCCGGGTGAACTCGGGTTTACGGTAGTGTTGTTGCGGTGGGAGGTTCGAGGATGAAGATCTGGTGTTGTCGAACTTTCTCTTCCCGCTGTTCGGGTTGCTGTTGTTGTTACTGTTGCTGACGTGGTCATTACTCGGGTTGTCACGGGCTTTAACAGTCGAACCCCTCGGTGGTAACGCACCCTGGGTCACAGCCTGATACGTCAGTTTGTGAGCCAAACGGATCGCTTGTTGGATCGTGGCTGGTCTGGAAGACGTCACCATACCCTGAATCTGTGGTGCTAACCCATCAATGTACATCTCTATTCTCTTGCTCGGCGGATCCACCATCCGCGGACACATCACAGCCAACTCGTGCGAACGAGTAGTGTAGGCTTCAATCTCCGAACCTACCATCTTTAGTGACCAAAATTCTGATTCTAACTTCGAAATTTCTTCCCTCGGACAGTACTCCTCTCGCATCATGCTTTTGAACTCCTCCCAGTTCATCGCGTTAGCCAGTTCCAATCCAAGGATCTGGACGTTCGAATTCCACCAAGTGAGGGCGGAATCCTCAAGTGTCCCAGCAGCGAATTTGACCCTACTGGCAGGGGGACAGTTACACATCTCAAAGGCCGACTCGGCCTTCTCAGCCCAACGCAGGAAGCCTATAGCTCCCTCAGTGCCCTTAAACGTACTGGGCTTGCAGTCACGGTAGTTCTTGAAGGTACACGTTCCATTCGGACCTCCTGTTTGATTCTGAACGTGTGCGGCTAAAGCGGCCGCGACATGGTCATTCAGCAGAGTTTGGAGTTCAGCTGCAGTCATGCTGATGTTACCACGTCCTCGTCCAGCGTTTCTTCCAGCCATTTCCTAGAATCACAGTATAAAGATGTTAAACATGAATTTTTCTTTCATATACAACACACCATACATGTAATGAAAAGATAAGTAAGAAAGAAATAAGAGACAACATCACATCACAACCACACATTAGTCTAAATAAAAAATTCATGATTAAAACCATTGTATCCGCCACAAAGTATTTCCAATCAATCCTCAATTCATAGAAAAATAATAGTTAGGATGGAGACAACCCCTCCATCTAAGCATCATCATTACTAGATGTCGTCATCTGAGGACACCTCTGAGTGTGCCTCCTCCTCAGCCGGTTCTTCCTCCGGTTCTTCTTCGGGATCTTCCTCGGGATCTTCTTCGGGATCTTCTTCAGGTTCTACTTCAGGCTCTGCCCCAGGCTCGGCCTCAGGCTCTGCCTCAGGGTCGGCTGCGTTCTGAGCAATCTGCATTTGTAGGATATCGCAACGCTCTAACGCTATTTCGGTTCGGGTCCTTGCTTCTTGCAGTTGCTCTTTCAAGTCTATCATTTCGGCTTGCATCTTCATCATAACCTTCGTTTGTTGATCACTAGCCCCTTGCATATCCTTCATTGTCGCCGCCATGCGGGCAACCTCCTCCTTATTCTCGGTTTCGTCTTTTAACAATCTGGAAACGTTCTCTCTCGTGTAGCGCATGTAACCCACATCACGCTCCAAACATGAAACAACGGCTGCGAGAACTCTCTCTACAGGTTCGGTTATGGGTGGTAGGGTGTTGGGATAAGCAGGGTGGTTCGGGTGTGGCAACGGGGGAACTTGTTCACGGTAGACCATACGTCTGATCATGTTAGGGTACCAATCCCAGCTAACGTTGTTTTCGTAAAGGCTTCCGGATAGGCGGTACCTCTTCGGTGCGGGAGCTGCGAGTTCCGGGACTACGCGGGGTGGCGAGGCGGTAGGTAACTGAGGTTCCTTCCCGTGAGCATGCGTCATCGAATCGGATGATGATGAGGGTGGCGTCGACATTCCTACAGGTAAGCCGTGTATGCGCGCGCGTATGAGCGAAAGAGGTAAGAGATAAGATTACAAGACTACACAAACCTATGCAGTGCGTATTATTATAACTAATGGGTCGTCGCGGTTATAGTCTAGTATGCATGCAGTTTCTAGTTCGCTATAACCAATGGCTCTGATACCAATCTGTCACACCCTCAAAATCCACTAACGGAGTTTTACCGTCAGAGGGTGTGAACTGGCAGGATCGGAATCATTAGTTATAACCAAACCAAAGAAAACGTTTAAATGAAAAATAAGTACGGAAGCGTAAAACCTTAATTCAAAAGTTGCGTCACGCAGGACGACTTAAAACCAAATGTAAATGTTAAAATTAAGTTTGCAGAGTAAGATGTTTAACAATTAATGCATGCTCCTAAACCGCGCGCCCGCCTCGGCTACCTGAGAATAACATACTAAAAGGGGTCAACACGAGGTTGGTGAGTTCACAAGTTATATAAGATAAATCGTTTAGCGTTTGAGTTCAGCGTTTTCGTTAAGTGTTTTGCGTAACCACGTTACGGCGTTTAAAAGTTTTGCGTAACCACGTTACGGCGTTTAAATGTTTTGCGTAACCACGTTACGGCGTTTAAGTGTGTAACCACGTTACAGCGTTTAAGTGTTACCAGATAATGTTATGTCAAATTATATATCGATAGGTAGCTAATCTATACAACAAGTATTACTAAGTGGTTCGAGACCGAAACTGACTGTTTATCAAGTGCCCGTCACCAGGTCAACCCAGACCATGGTAAGTGTTAGCCAAAATTACACCCACTCAACCTCCAGTTGAGCTTAGCGTCGGGTGGGGTTTGTCAAACCCAGTAGTACTACTCAACAGTGACTCGCTATTCCAAATATTAACCGGTTCGATGCGTGGGACTTCAAGGGTTACGTGCCGCTTAGCCTCTACAAGTGATATATATAATTTATAACAAAATCTTAAATATGTGTTTATCTCAAAAATGCGTTTATCGGAGTATGTTATCTCCCCCAAGTGAAAAACGTTTGAAAACAGTTCAAAGAGCGGGGTAAGTGAACTCACTGTTTGCGAAGAATATTCCAAATTAGATCACCGAGTGATGCGCGTCGTAGAAAACTCTCTAGCGTTCTAAAATAACAAAGAGATTTTCTAAGTATCGGAACGTTTAACGAGTCTCTAGACTCGGCACATAATACCTATGCACGTATCATGTTTCGTGTTTCGTTTGTGAACCGTGTGTGATTTAAACAAGTACAATTGTGATACGATACACGAGTGAGCAATTACTTTCGTGTCATGTATTAATAACATACTTACAAGCAATTATTCCCGTAAGGGCATTTTGGTCAACAAACAAAGACTAACTAACCATTATTCCCCATAAGGGCAATTTGGTCAATTCATGGCAATCAAACTAGCAACTATTCCCCGCAAGGGTATTTTGGTCAAAATACAACAATTATATAAAAACTATCATATTTCATGCATTCCTACACAACTCAGCAGCTAGTTTCATTGTGACAGAATTTCTACTTGAAAGATTGTACTATTTCACCGATCATATCATCTCAATTAATTCACCAAAAATCACCACTGAAACATACATGTCTTAGGTTTCCAGAACATATTTTATATTATTTTTATTCCATATAGATTTCTCATAATGATCAAAACACTACAGTAAACTCATATCAGTCAGATTCATGCACAACAGAATGTTATTTGCAATTCCCGGTAAACGAAAAATCCAATAAATGCAAGACCACTTGGGTTTGGTTCCTAACTCAGTGAGTCAACTTCCAGAAGTGGAACCAACCCAATTGGCCTCGTAGTTCATGAGATATAGAATTTACAATATAACCTAACAGCAGGTCTAACAGCTCAGCTTTGCATCACGTTTTTGTAAAATCATAAAAGTATACTTCCACTTATCCAAAAATTACGAATTTATACTTTATAGAAACTAGACTCAACCTAGTTTACTGCAGTACCCACAATCTCAATCAATTTTCACGTTTACACTTCGTTACAGTCAGTTAAACATCGTATATATATTCTGTCCAGAATCTGTTCACATCAAAACTCAACATCATAACAATCTATGAACTATCATGCATCCATATAACCCTCTAGACACCATAACTACTATCCATGCATATAAATCACACCATACATACAAGATTAGGGTTTGTGTTTTAATTCAAATCAAGAACAACAATCAATCATGTATCAATATCAATCTAGTTATCACTTTATCATCAAATCAATTCAAGAATCACATGAACAATATAACACCTAGAATCGGCCAGCTAGGGTTTGTTATTAACCCAACAAACATCAAATTCAATCAACAAGGATGTGAAGGATGATCAAATATACCTTCCTAGCACTTAGTTCTTGGATCAAAGACTTGAATTGATGGTGTATGTGGGTGTTCTTGTGGACGGCAGCCGTGGAGAAGGGAGGTGAGAGAGAGCCGATCGGAACTTGTAGGTTAGGGTTAGGATAATAATAATAGTTAGGGTTAAGTTAATAATATATTTATAGATATACAAGTTACATTCTAATCCCTCTACTTTCCAAGTGTTGTTTTTCTAGAACATTCTATCATACTTGCACAATAAGTTAACATGACCATAATATTATCACATAGCACATAATCCTAACACATAGTAATCACATAGTTCGTGTTTTGACGTTTGTCGTTTATTTATCAACTCGTTTGCGTTTCGGTGCAAATCCCGAAAGACTACTACACATGTAGTAAATGTTAAGCGTCATTTAAACCCTAGTTTAAATGTAATGAAGTATGCGTTATAGATTCAACGATCTTTAAAGTTTGAATTAACGGAGTTGAGTTAACGAGGTTAACCTGGAATTGACGATTGTCACATCCGTTGCTGGTTTATCATCTCCATCGCCGGTTAACTTTTGATGCTACCCACCATCGTCAACTATATCAACGTCTCCTTTTCCATAGACAAATATTTGTGTTCATGTTTGTTCATTTAAAAAAATAACATGTTCGTATTCGTTTATTTTTGTTTGTTAAAAATCTAAAAAACATACACATCTTAGTCGAAAAAACCCAAACGCTAAAATATATAATAACAAACTAATATATATGTATTAAATTAAAACAAAACTACGTTAAAAAATAAAATAAAATCATTATAAAATAACAAAACGCTTAAAAATAAAAACTTAAATAAACCCCGTAACACTGGAGGATCAAACTAGTATATATATATACACTAGTTTTTATCCCCCGTATTACGGGGGTTGTTTTATATTATTTGTTCTAATATTTATTTATTTTTTGAATTTATATTTTTTTATTGTATGAAAGTTAATAATATACTTATGGTTTGATGATAAATTGTTTCACAAATAAATGGGATGTTATAACCCGGTTTAAAAGCTATATGGTTTTCATGAGACCCGAGACCCGTTTATTTCTTTTACTATAAAATTGGTTTTTCAATTATAAATAATATTTATGAAAGTTAATAATATACTTATGGTTTGATAAGACCTAAGACCCGTTTATTTTTTTTACTATAAAATTGATTTTTTTAATTTAAATAATATTATATCTTTTTAAAAATAAATAAGATATATATCCTATTTTATATGATTTTTACATCAATAATTTGGTGAGAATAATTTTTAATTTAATGAGATGTTATAACCCGTTTAAGGAATATATGGATTTGGTAAGACTCGTACCCATGAATTCGGGTCAAATGCATGAGAAGCCTTCATTTTAAAATCAAGCAAATCTGGTGACTCCAAAAAAGGGGGAGCGACCACATCGCGACACGTAGGATTTTTATATTTTCGTTTATTTATATTATAGATATATATATATATATATATATATATATATAGGGTTAACGTAAAAATAATAATTTTGTGAGAAGCATAAGAAGAGATCTAGACCTTTGGATCTAAGATCTGGCGGTTGAGATTACTAGTTTCTAAAAACCGTATAGTTTCCTATTTACATGATATAGTTTCATATTTAGGTGGTTTTGTTTTATTTTAAAGCATTCTCACACTTCTCACAAAACAATTATTTTTTATTTGAATATTTATATATATATACATACTAGACGGGTGCCCGCGCGATGCAGCGGGAAATACGGATCTTGGTAATCACATTATAGATTTATGGGTGCTCGTCGTTTCGTTTGTAACCGTGAAACCATTTATTGGTATATGTAGATTCATTGTTCTTATTTTAAATTCATTTTAATATCAAAGTACAAACGAAACGGAACCTAACAATTGTTAATGGTTTGATTTTGTTGGGTAATTTTCAACGGTTTAGTTTCAATTTTCGGTGACAAAAAATCGTTAATAATGGCTTGGCTCATGGTTTAATTTAAGACCATCAAAACCGGACGACAAACGACTTTATGTAAAATTTTATTTTTTTTAACTGAAAAGAAACTATGACAATATCATACTTAAATTAAAGAGAATTAAATGCTCGTTTTTATGGTGTAATTTTTTAAAAATAATATTAACGTATGAAAAAGTTATAACCGTTAAAAAATCATTGGTGGTATTTGGGTTAAAAATGAAATTATGAAGAATAGATAGTTAAAAGATAAAGGACCAAAGTTATAACTATTTTTTAAATTTGCAAAATTTTATTAAAGTTAAAGGGACAATGTTGTAACTATTTTAGAAAAAAATCAAAGACACTTGTTAGAATGACCAATTTGCCCTCATTTTATGTTGTACCATGTCACACCCCAACCTATGGCGGAAATGCCGGGGCGCGAACTGATTGTCACAGCTCTCAAGGTTACCATCATGCACAATATAAGTTTCAATATCTATTTAATAATTTCAAATAATTCAAGTACAAAATACAACTTATTAAACAACAACAATTACAAATTAAATTCTTGACCGTATCATTTCTAACATAAATTCTTCACTAAGTCTTCACCAACCTGCATTAAATTTCTACGATAACCTGCATATGCGTTTAAAATAGAATTTTGTCAACAACACATGTTGAGTAAGCAACACGCCAGTTTAAATGTACATATAGTATATAACAAAAATATGTAGTTGCAACAAGTCATATGAGAATAACAAATTAACGAAATGAGAAAGTGTAACTGAGATGTCGAGAAGCACAAAGGCTAATGACTGGCGTATGATCATACTAGACTGAGATTATGTTGGACCTCTCCGAATGCGCTAGCATACAAAGCAAATAAGCATATAAACAAGTAAGGTATAAGTTGTTAACACATAAGACAATAGTTGTAGTTTTGTGTATAAGTATATATGAGAAAGTATATTTACGCATATGTCCCCAAAACGTGAAAAAACAAGTAAAATAGGGGAATGTGGTACTCACCTTAGCAACAGGCAAAAGATAAACGAATGTAGTAAGAACGATAGCAAACAAGAGTCACGTTCTTCGAAGTTATCGACGAGAAATCCTATGTAACAAATAGTTGTGGGGAAAATAATTATAGATAGAATACGAAGCTAAAAATAGAGGTTCGCGATTGACAATAGGGTGTGTTCTTACGAAAGTGAAATATGACTTAGACTTACTATCGGTTTTATTACTTTTATTTAACACTGGTTTATCACATATTCAATAACTAATAAATTGAAAACCTTTAACAAATTTAAATAACTAAAACACATATTCATATATGTATACATACATACATATATATATATATATATATATATGGGTTTTACCCAAGATTCGGAAACGTCTCTAGCTAATGTGTCTGTTTTTATAAAATATTGATTTATTATTATATATAATATCAATAATAAAATTTAAATGCATATATATTAATATCATTATTAAATAGATTTAAATCCAATAATAAAACATAAAAACAGATGTAGAGGGGGTTCGAACCCGCGACCTCCAGTAACCAATCATTAACCCAAACCAAACAAGCCAACTGCTCTTAGTGACTAATTGATTATAAACCAGGAAAAAATAATTTTACATTAACAGTTTAATTATCCCCCAAAACCCATAAACCCTAGAAATCTTAATCACCAAATCTGTTATACGTTTAGTAAATTAAAGTTAGGGTTATTGTAGAGGATCGAAAAACGATTTCAATGCATATAATATTTACCTTCAACGATGTTGTTCTGATGGCGTATTATAAACAAACCCGACGGCAACTAGGGAGTACGAACAGAGGGGTAGCAGATCGCTAAACTTCAATTAACTGATAGGATATAGTCTCGAGGTGGTAATGATGCTCTCTGCAAGATTAATTGGATTTATATGGTCTATTGCATGTATATCAACAAACGGGTTTAGTCGGTTGGGTATAATAATATATATAAATTGCACTCTAGTCCCTAGGGATTGAAGGTGAGAACAAACTTGGGTAATAGTTTAAGTTTGGGTTAAAATTGCCAAAAATCTAAAATAATAAATATGTTTTAATATAAGTAATTAAATAAAATTTAATAATTTAATAATAATATTTAATTTACTCAAAAAAAATGCTGTAAAACTTCTTGGACATCGAGATGGGTCGAGTGTTAATAAAATATAGTTTTCGAAAAGTTTGAGTTGTTACATACCATGTGCTTGAAAATTTATAAATCCCTTAAAGTTCACTGTCTTAATTTGCCCATCTTTGCCTCATTATATATATATAGATATATACACACATATAGGGGTAGGCTAAAATAAAAGGAGATAGTTTTCTAGGAAGAGTAAGAATAGATCTAGGCCATTGGATTTAAAATTTAGTGATTGAGATTGTTAGTTTCCAAAATGTCCAATAGTTTTCTAGGATCTAGGATTTATGGTACATAGTTTCCAAACTTCAAATTTTATGTTCTTCTTACCATTCTTAGAAAACTATTTCTTTTTATTTTAACCATTTTATATACACACACACACACACACAAATATAATAATAATATTCATTAAACAATCACAGTCGACCAAAAACACTCCCCCCCTCATCGCCCCATTTATCGGGCGAGGGGGGGGGGGGGTCACCCAAAAATCATCCCACTTTGTGGCCATTTGTCGCCCCCACTACGGATAGCCCTAACGGCTTATGTTGGGTTTTATATGCGATTTTTCTACGTGATCCATTCATAGTTTCATTGCAGTCGAACGTTTCTTACAAGTAAAAATGTTATGGTAAAAAAATAAGTTAAAAACAAAACATGTCGTACATGTAGAAAGTTGTGAAAGTTAATCTAAATGCATGCCAAATACTACTTTCTAAATCATTTTATTAAAAAGTAGCTTTAAAAACCCGTGTATTATATAGAATAAATTAATGTATAAGTTACAATGAATAATTTAATACAAATTAAGTCTCTTTATATTATATAAAAAATGTATTACAAATATAGTCAATCGTTTTATATCATCAAATGTAATTGAATTTTAAATCAAGAATGAGTTGTTCTACCATCAGTATCTTTAACTTCATATTTCAAATCTAAATGTCTTTGTTTTAAATGTTGCTTCCAGTGGCATTGCTTCATTATTGTTCTTTCACAAAAAAAAAAACCCTAAACAAAAATGAAAAAAAACACCAAATTTTCTTTTTTAAACAACTTTCATGATGTCCGATTATAAACACACTGTTGTTCAAATGTCACAATAGTTTTATACTAAATATAAAAAATGGAAAATTTGTCTATGAATTTTAAAGATTTATTAAACATTGAATACTAGTAAAAAAATAATAAAAAATTATTATAGCTTTTTTTAATATGAGGATTTCTTAAAAGTAAAATGTTAGTGTACTCTTTAAACATAAACTCCTTTATATACATTTAAATTTTACAGAAAATATCTTTATGACATCTACTTATTATATTAGTATTATTTTTATATTAAGTATGTTTACAATATAATTTATGACATTAATAATTCAATCAATGGAGGTTAAAATTATGGTATGTTGAATTTATAATAAATATTATATTTAGAACCATGATATTTTTTTTCCATCAATAGAAGAAAAGTAATTTGGACGAAAATTTGATAATAAGAATTAACCTAGAATGCCATGCGTTCATAATTATTTTCTTTTATTAGTATAGATAGATATAAGTTATTATACTACTGATTAACCTCTTCCAAAATGTTTTAAAAATTACCCTTACCCGATTTTAGTTGTTATCAGGCCCATGTAACCTTTTTGACCCGGTAACGGGTTCGGGGCTCTTCTTGGCATTCCGCAACTCGGCAACTCCTACCTTATGCAACTTTCTATAAGGTGGGCCTGGCTTGTTGGGCCTGATGGGCAACAACCCGCTTTTCTTGGCCTATCACAAAGATATCAAATGTCGAGTGACGTGAGTCAATTACCAGCGAAACTTTTATCGTGTCAGACAGATACAAAAATTTTACAGAAGTTAAATATAGCCAAATTTAAAATTATATTACTTTTTTCAAATAATATAAAGGTGTCATAAAGTAACATGAGGTTTACTATAGTGAGGTTGTACACATACAACTTTCTGAGGTTCTGGTACAAATTCTCGGTTATTTTCGCTCTCTTTCCGGAATGAACGGGCCAAATGCTTTTTCCTTTTTTAACTCTTCGATTTTTCTATTTGAATAATTGGCAAGCAAGTAGTGACTATACCAACAATATATAAACATAGTTTTATTATCGTTCAATATAATATTATTATAAAGACTTTTAGGACAACGTTTGCTGAAGGGAGAAATAGTGAGAGAGCTCTTCTTGGTAACTGAACTATAGAAATCCATACTACATATATAAAGTATATGTTATACATATTCAATATATAATATTACAAATATCAGTATATGTAATACACTGCTACATAGATGTAATATATGGATTTATTTCATGAAAAATATTTGAAAGTCTACAATTTGTCTTTAATTTGTAAGTTTTATATTTATTTTTTTGAACTTTTAAACTATTTATCTGGCCTGACGACGGGCTCGACCAATCTAATTATGAAAAATGGTGTATTTAACTATAAGTGTGTAGATCATGGTCCAGCCAATGCCCTATGATCCCTGTAGAAAACTAGAAAAGGGGGGAGGGGGATTAAGGATTAAGGGATAGTGATGACATAACCGATTTATAGAGTTTCAAGTGAACGTTAACCAATATACTCTAGTCCTCTCCTCGATTCTCCGATCGAAAGTTTATTTCACTTGTCGTTTCCCTAACTGCAATACAAAGTATCACTAAGCAAAGGTAGTGATCACCTTATGCGTCCGATAATGTGAATGTCCGTCTCCATGCCATTGCAAGCGTTGAAGTTGCTCTTTAGTTGACATTGAAATCTCTTTTTCATGGTGATTTGATAGCTTTGATTTATTGCCATAAGTGTTTCTTCCTCATGTTCGTTTGATCTGCTGACATCAACATATCTTCGCCTCATGTTCGTGACGAGTGACAAATCCATAAGTTTTTGTAAATGAGGTAAAAACACAGTTAGCTAAAATGAGTAAGTTAAAAGGACGAAGAATGATTACATTAATAATACTCGTGCACATATGAACACTAAGAAAGCAAATAGAAATAAACATTGGAGCTCCGACAATTTAATTTATTTTATGCTCGAGTGCTCCACTTATGACTCGTAGGATCCAACTGAGGGACATTGCGACAAGCGATGGGTTAATTTTGCTTTCCATTTTAGCTCACACACAAGTGACACAACATCATTAATCATCTGCTTTTCTTAAAAAAATAAAATGAAAAGGAAGCATTACTTGAATTCCTACTTTTAACCTCCAAATGTCAAATTATTACTATCACAAGTTCACCACTCACAAGGTAGACGCCAAATACATAAATAAAATAACTAGAACGTAAATAAGTTGCAGTTAACTTTTGGTAATAAGTTTTTAATAAACATGTAGAATTGTTCTTGCCATCCATCCAATAAATCAATTTCATGAATCCACACATGTGAGACACATCCAATTTTTTATTTACTTGGTTGTGCGAATTTACTGTTTTAGTTTAATAGTTTTAAATTTGTAATTTTCGACCATTTAATTTCATTTCACTTGAAATTAAACATGAGTCAACTAACACCATTAAGTCTGAATGTTAAACTCATCGGTGTGCTCCTCACTTGCGGGGCAGTTTTGTCCATTTTCTCTTCAAATAAACCCCAACCTTAATTTTCAAGCCCCCTTCACATGAGGGGCTGAGGTGTATTTGGGAAAAAAAAGAGCCAAAATTTGCCCTCATGAAGGGCACGCTAATGGGTTTAACGACTATACTTAACGGAGTTAGCAGTGTTAGGTTTAATTGGAAGTGAAATGAAACTACATAGACAAAAATCACAAATTTGAAATTACTGAAATAGAATCATAGATTTGAACAAACCACAAGGTTAAAACCGTAATTCACTTTTTTTTTTTCATAAAATGATGACGCATCTTTCATTTGTTTTATTTTTCTAATCATTTATTATAATATTTCATTAAAACTTAATTTGTTTTCTTCTCAAATAGCTTATACTTGTACGCTTTTAAAAAAAAAACTAAAAATGAAATACATGGTTTCTCATCGAAGAATGTTATAAGAGTATCACAGTTAATTTAACTATATAAAATAGGTCATTTTGCTATATTAATTTTGTTTTGTCATTCAACTATTAAGAATAGATCATTTTGTTACATAAATTTTTGTTTTAACGATATAAACTGGATCATTTTGCTACATTAATTTTGTTTTGTCATTCAATTATATAAAATAGATTATTTTGCTACATAACTTTTGTTTCGTTTATTGTTAACACGGTTATCGTAGATCCATGAAACAATATATTATATATAAAAGCTTGTTTTTAGTACTCGTGCAAAGTATCCAAAATTTCACTAACAACCTTGTTTCCATATATAAAAATGTCTCTTTGAAAATATTCTTTGTTAAAACTCAAATCAAGCATCAATACTTCAAGTATGCTAAATATCAATGATCAAATCAAGCATCAATACTTCATCAAGCGTGTTTAATATCAATGACAGTAACCACAAAAGAAGTCAAGACAAAGTTTAATTGCAACATCCGATATTTTCGGTAAATAATAAAAAAAGTTTTATTATTTATTTAGCATGTGCTTACTTAAAAATTATTTTATTAATTATGGGTTTATAATTAAGAAAATGGCCTTAATATCCATTTTACAATTCAAGGTCTCATTTTTGTCTCAGATTCAAGATCAGATTTCATATACGTTAAGATCCTGCCAAGATTAGAAGAAAACGTGAAGAGATTGACACCATATAACGTCTACAAATCATATTCCAGATCTAGCTTATTTAAGGTATGTTCTCGTTAAAAAGGTTCGCTTTTCATGTTTAGAATCACTTTAAAATTGGTACGGTTATAGATTGGGCTGTGAGAATCAATAAATTTATAAACTTGATCCAAAATGAGCCCTAGAACTTAGACTCCTCGATCCGTCGAGTTCTTTATAAAATGTTTTTAAACAAGTCTGGTTTCAGGTTGGCATGAACAACATAAGCCATATAGATGGGCCACGGGATAGATACTCGCAATAGGTCTGGGGCTTAGTATTTGAAGATGGGCCTAGGCTAATTCCTATGTGTGAATGGGTTCACATGGCAAATTGCCGGTGGCTTAAATAAATTTGTAGATAGGCAAGGGTACGGATAGGCCCATAACATGCGAATAGGCTAAGCCCATGTGGTTAGACCCCACCATGCGGATGGGCCAAGCCCATGCCGTTAGAGCCTACCGTGCAGAGTTCAAAGCCTATGCGAATGGGCCTTGTCTTGCGAATAGGTCATGTTTTACAGATGAGGCTGGCCCACTTTGTGATTGACCTTGTTGGGCCAAAACCGATAACTAATGAGATCCGGCCATGCAATAAGCTTCGGATAAATTAGCTTGTTGGCCTTAGAATTGTTGTAAGCCGGGCTATTAAGGCATGATAAGATTTAAACACTTAAACCTAAGTTAGCTAATAACAACCTAACTTTTAACGATTACTCAAAGAGCAATAACAAGGAAGATTCTCAGTTCATATACGATAAAAAAAGATCCATGCGAGTTTCAAGACCCCTTTCTCTTTATTGTTTTTGGGGCTAGTGTGCATACGTTATGTGTTAAGTAGATTAACCAAAAGTTAATGGCCAGTTATGTTTAAAGCTTTTGCAGTCATTTAGGCCCTTGTATGGTGTGGCCCTTGATTTTGCATGCGTGGCCCTTGTATGGATGTACATTTGGCATCGCCTTTGTGGCATGTGTAAGTATTTGCAAATACATATGTTCACTACAGTACGGTTTGTTGGGTTTCAATGGTGGTAAAAGAAACGGTTTAACGGTTTAAACCCGGTTTTAATAATGGTTTCATATTTATTAATCGTGTTAATAAATAAATGAGTAAAACGCAACAGAAGATAAAACTAATAACACTATAACGAAACCCAAACGAGGATCCGGTTACAAACAATACGAGTACGAGATCTAAACAACCAAACGAGCATAAACGTAAATAACGATATTTAAGTTTACCTCGGTTACGAATAACCAGTTGAGACACCGAAGAGTAACAAACGATGCTAGGTGACACAACAAGGTAAGTTCCTAACTTATGGCGACTTCACGGCGGCAGTAGTGGCATGCGGCGGCGGCGGCTCTGGTGACCGGCGGCGGAGCTCCCGCAGCGGCGGTGGTTGCCGACGGTGGGGGTGGTCCGGCGACGGTGGTGACGACTAGGGTTTAGGTGAGGTGCTTGTGTGTTAAAGATCTCATTATGTTATAACAAGTGAGGTATATATAGGCACAAGATTAGGGTTTAAGTGTTAATTAAACCCAATGGGCTTTGAGCCTAATCACCAAACTAAAAGCCTCATCCACCATTGAACCTTGCTTAATTGTGTCTGGCCCAGTTAACTAATTAAATGGGCTTGATGTTCGTTATCTTTGGTGTAACTCTCACGGGTCATAACCGGGTCGGCCCGCGTTGACTTGACCCGAACCGCTCCATATTTCCTACAGTCTCCCACTTGGACAGTTTTGGATCAAGTAGCACAACGCTGACAGCTAGAGGTACTCTAGCTACACATAGCTGTCCCCGACTGATTATGACATTGTTAAATTCATTAACCAAAATATCTTGTAATACATTATTGCAAGATAATGAACTTATAGTAATCGTTGTCATCTATCCTTTCTGTATAAGACATCAATTGAACAATGAGACATGGATCAAATCAATCTCATATAGTGTTCAATTATTGTAGTTCTCGATATTGAGTCAAAGTGGTCCAATCAAACACACAGTAAGTTTGGGTGAGGCCTCACACTTTACCAGTTTGAATCAACGAGGGCGCCAAGATGTCTAACTGTTACATATCATGTAAGAGTACATAATCCCATCTTGATTACATACAACTCCCACTGAACTCCAGAATATTCCCAATCAATGCATTTATGATTGGCAGTTACGCAACATCGGTTAACATGATCAAAGAATACTCTTCGGTAAACGAAATTTCCAATATGTATCTCAGGTCTAAGGATACTAAATGAGTATACCATTATCAAAACATCTTATGATCAAGATCCATGAATATGATTTGATGCGAGTTACATCCAATGTCATTCATAATGAGGCCTGTGAGTTTGGAAGTCAACTCCTTGAGTCCAAAGTCAGAATAGTCTTAATTCAGAATCGTTCCCACGAATCTGACCGACTACAGATAATTTAGAATATAATATTCACGGATTAAACGTATTAAAAGGAACGCAGTTGTATCATTCAACGTTTGCATTTAACCATTAAATCAAAAGTGAACTGAAAGTACAACTGCTTAAACGTCCATACATCCAAATACTAAATCAAAATAAATCACTAGCAAATCTAAGCCCGATAGCATCTCTATGCTGATCATGCTTGTCCTGAGTCATCGGCTTAGTGAACGGGTCTGCTAAATTTTGATCTGTGTCTACTTTGCTTATTACGATGTCACTTCATGTTCCAGTAATTATCGTACAAAGTGGAACTAAAATGTGCTTGGCCATGTGATGATAATTGGGCTCTTTGGCTTGAGCAATAGCTCCTGTTTATCACATATTACGTCGATCATTTTCCTAAACTTGGAACCAGATCGAGGTTGGCTATGAATTTCTTCATCCAAGCAGATTATGAGCGAGAAACATCTCGGTCACTCTGGAAGCTAGCATCAATGAAACACCTTACAGTGAGCTCTTCTTTCACTCCTCCAAACACCAAGAACATATCATTGGTTCTATTCAAGTACCTCAGAATGTCCTTTACTGCAGTCCAATGGCCAATGTCAGGACTCTACTGAAGACGACTGATCATGCTCAAGGCATATGAGACGTCAGGTCTAGTACATAACATAGCATACATGATAGAACCAACCGCAGAAGCATATGGAATTGCTTGCATGTGCTTTGATTCAATGTCCGTTGCCGGAGATTGCGATTTTTTCAACACGATTCCTTTAGTCATTGGAACAACTCCTTTCTTAGAGTTTTCCATTGAGAAGCGTGTCATTACTTTGCCAATGTAAGTACTTTGACTTAACCCTACAAGTCGTTTAGATCTATCTCTATAGATCTTTATTCCCAGAATATATGCGGCTTCTCTAAGATCTTTCATTGCAAAACAAGATTCCAACCAGTGCTTAACTTCCTTAAGCATAGGAATGTTGTTTCCAATGATCAATATATCATCCAAATACAAGATGAGGAATGATATAGTGCCCCCACTAGCCTTTCTGTAAACACAAGGCTCATCTTCATTTTTGATAAATCCAAACTCTTTGATTTTCTCATCAAAGTGAAGATTCCAACTGCGAGATGCTTGTTTGAGTCCATAAATGAACTTATTCAGTTTGGACACGCTATTAGGATATTTAGGATCGACAAAACCTTCAGGCTGAACCATATAGACATCTTCCAAAAGGTGTCCATTAAGAAAAGCGGTTTTGCCATCCATCTGCCATATCTCGTAGTCATAGTATGCGGCTATGGCAAGCAATATCCTTATTGACTTAGTCATAGCAACGGGCAAAAAAGTTTCATCATAGTCAACACCTTGAGTTTGAGTAAAACCTTTCGCTACTAGCTGTGCTTTATAGGTTTGTACATTTCCATGCATGTCGGTTTTTCTTTTGAAAATCCACTTGCTCCCTACTGCCCGACCATCGGGGGGTAGCTCAACCAAGTTCCAAACTTGATTATCATGCATAGATTGCATCTCGGTGTTCATGGCTTCTTGCCATTTCACAGATTCCGGATCCAAGACAACAGATTTGTAGTTAGTAGGTTCGTCATTTGACTCGGATACTAATAGGACTTCGGGACCATCCAGATGCCATTGGTATCTAGGATTTGGTACGGGAGTTCTACTACTTTTGCGAAGGCTCGTGTTTATGTCTGATATATCAGCAACAACACCTTGTTGATCAGACGCTCCAACTTCCTCAGCGGTTGTTTGTGGTTCTTGAATTTCTTCAAGGTCGACAATGTTGTCTTCAGTTCCTCGATCGAGAAATTCCTTTTCGAGGAAATGACCTTTCCTCTTGATAGAAATCGAGTTTGTATTAGGATGAAAGAGGTAATGACCGCTTTGGTTATAGCATTCGACGAAAACAACTTTTACTCCTTGGGGATCGAGTTTGTCATCAGAATCACTTGTGACATATGCATCACATCCCCATACTCTAAGGAAAGACAAATTGGGCTTTCGCCCATGCCATATCTCATATGGGGTTTTGCTCACCTTCTTAGTTGGAGCCAGATTGACAATGCGGGAGGAAGTCATAAGGGTGAAACTCCAAAAGGAGTGACGCAAGTTAGTTCTACACATCATCGATTGAACCATGTTTATCAAAGTTCGATTTCTCCTCTCGCTCACGCCATTATGTTGAGGTGTGCCAGGTGGAGTGAGTTGTGAAACAATTCCATGCTCTTTTAGATGACTGATGAACTCTGAGCTGAGATACTCTCCACCTCAATCTGATCGAAGTATCTTTCATGGGTTCTAGACATGCATCTAAAAGGTCCACACACATTAGTATGCATGAGTCCTAACATATCTTTTTCTCGTTCACTTTTATGAGTGAAGGAGTCCTTGGGTAGTTTGCCAGCTAAGCAAGATTCACAGTCTTCAAAAGAGTCCGATCCTGTGGACACAAGAATCCCTTTGGATTGGAGTCTTTTAACTCGTGCCTTGCTTATGTGACCAAGTCGGCAATGCCATAGAAACGTATTATTGATGCCAGATCTGATACGTTTAGAAAGATTAAATACATTATTGTTAATTTGAACAACAATCTCATAAATACCATTTCGAGGTTTAGCCTCGAAATAAAAGATATCATTTAAGTAGGAAGAAATAGTAATATCATTAAAAGCGTACTTAAATCCTTGTTCAACAAGTAAAGAAACTGAAATAATGTTTCTGGTCAAACTAGGTGCAAACAAACAGTTATTCAAAGTAACTACAAGGCCAGACGGACAAGCAAAACGATATGTGCCATTTGCAAGAACTGGGACTCTCTTCCCATCACCAACAATGAGTTCCATGCTGCCTTGTTTCAGTTTCTTCCAGTTTTTAGGTTCCCGCAAGACATTAACGATGTGGTAACCACATCCGGTATCAAATACCATGTGCTGCTGGAAACAGTGAAAAGTTCAATAACGTATATTGAAATACCTTTAGAGGAGCCTTCACCATTGGCCCTCTTCTTTGCTAGCTCAGCTAGATGCTCGAGGCATTTACGCATCCAGTGCCCCATCTTGTTGCATCCGTAGCACCGGCGCTCCTCAGGAGGCGGCGGTGGTACTTTTGCAATACTCTTGTTAGTGTTGGTGGCATACTTGGCAGGAATAATAACCTTCTTTTTGCCTTTACCGTCATAACCCCGGTTCTTGGGTTTAGGCTTCTCCCCAGCTCTCCGACACTGTCTTCACCCAGACATTCTTATTGAAATTCATTACGAACTGGTCGTAAGAGCTGGGGAGAGAGTTTAGGATGAAGTCTGCTGCCATCTCATCTGGCAGGGGGTTATCAAGTTTCTTGAGTTGATCGATGTGCCCCTTCATCTTAACGGCATGCGCACTGACGGAAGACCCCTCTACCATCCTGAAGCTAATGAGCTGTTTCATGGTGTCGAAACGTTCTTGACGGGCTTCTTTCTGAAACATGCCCTTGAGTTGCTCAAGAATCTCATAGGCACCAAAGTCTTCCAAGCTTTTAGCAAGCTCGGATGTCATGGTGGCTAGCATAATGCAGGAGACATCAGCCGAGTCATCCTTATGCTTCTCATGAGAACAAGTCTCAAGTTGTGGTGCCGTTCGATGAAGTTGGTGCCATTCAATTTATCCTTCTCAATGATAGACTTAAGGGCGTAGGGTGAGTTATCGTTAGTTGACATCTGATTAATAAAGCAAAAGTAAATTTTATTAGTATTTTCGATGTTGTAATCCCATTATTAATGACCAAATTAATATTAATAAAATAGGAACTTGAGAATTTGGCTTCCAGTTATTAATGGCAGCTGTAGCACAAAAAATTAACAAGTGGTTAGGCAGACTGACAACGATTGCCAATTGTGAATAGAGCGCAACTCCCGGTTATGATGCCTATTAAGACAACGATTGCCTAAATAGATACCTTTAGCCTCATCTATGCCCACTTTAAGTCTTCAGACAGCTGTAGCACGTAACAGAACAGTAAAGTACTAGTCGTCCTAGTACAGTTCACATGTGAAAGGGCCAGATGTCTCAACAAACCACTTTCATCTTGATGGGATAGGCTAGAATTCAAGTGCGGTGTTGTAGCTCCTAACACTTGAAATTTCGTAGTATGCCTCAAGTGTGACTTATAGTAGGATGACATAGACTATTGATTTTAAATTGTGATTAATTTTAGAATTACCGAATAGAGTAAAAGTCAAATTTTACTGTATATTATCGGGACAACTTGATGAACCCTTTCATCTCTCAGGACACTTAGTTTTAAATAACCTATTAAAACTAAGTTTGTCGCGATATGACTAACCAATTTAAAGTTAATAGAAAATCTATTAAGTTATTAGCTTTTGGAAATTATAAGTCGTTAATTTGCAAAAACATAATTGGTTAATAAAAATATTTATTTTAAAGATATTTGGTATTAGGTTGGTGATATTATAACCTATTATAAACAACCAAACAACCACAATAACAAATAATAATATGTAAATCCCGAATGACCAATAAAGGTGATCGGTCTTGCTAGAGCCAATTAGCAAGACCGGTCGGGTCAACGGGTCACAATACAAAACAACCACAAGGATGGATTCTTGGTGCATCCCGTCATCTTGTCCAAACTCCCACTAACTCCAACGATCCCGTGAGCTTGTCGTCGGTTATCTTCGGGTCTTCGTAATTACAAAATATATAATACTAACAATTTTTCCTATTACAATTTTGAACCATCCAAATGGTCAAAAGAAAACCATAAAAATGAAATATAACCGAATACAACTTTGAACCATTCATATGGCCAAAAACGAAGCTCAGACAACCAAAAACATAAAGGTCGGGGCCGAATTTACAAATTCATAACAATAAAATAAACAAAAAACTTTAACCAAATCCAAAATCACCCAAAACATATCTAGATCAAAAACTTTAATCGATTAAACTTTATGATGTAGATCCGGTAAAAAGACCGGAGTCGACTCGTACGTTGTAACCACGACTCTGATACCACTGTTGGGTTTCAACAGTGGTAAAAGAAACGGTTTAACCCGATTTTAATAATCGTTTCATATTTATTAATCGTGTTAATAAATAAACGAGTAAAACGCAGCGGAAGATAAAACTAATAACCACTATAACGAAACCCAAACGAGGATCTGGTTACAAACAATACGAGTACGAGATCTAAACAACCAAACGAGCATAAACATAAATAACAGTATTAAGTTTACCTCGGTTACGGATAACCGATTAAGACACCGAAGAGTAACAAACAATGCTAGGCGAAACAACAAAGTAAGTTCCAACTTCCGACGACTTCACGACGGCGGCGCACGGCGGTTCACGGCGGTGGCAGTGGCATGCGGCGGCTCTGGTGACCAGCGGCGTAGCTCCGGCAGCGGCGGTAGTTGCCGGCGGTGGAGGTGGTCCGACGATGGTGGTGATGGCTAGGGATTAGGTGAGGTGTTTATGTGTTAAAGATCTCATTATGTTATAATAAGTGAAGTATATATATGCACAAGATTAGGGTTTAAGTGTTAATTAAAACCAATGGGCTTTGTGCCCAATCACCAAACTAAAAGCCTCATACACCATTGAACCTTGCTTAATTGGGTCTGGCCCAGTTAACTAATTAAGTGGGCTTGATGTTCGTTATCCTCGGTGTAACTCTCACGGGTCATAACCGGGTCGGCCCACGTTGACTTGACCCGAACCGCTCCATATTTCTAACACGGTTAGCCAGTTAGAATGTTATGCTTTATACATGTTCAGTTATGCTTACGTTTGTGCTCTGACACGCAGCTGTTATTGAATATATATATATTTATAAATATATATAGTAAATGTCTGATAGTTAAGCTAGAACTTATTCAGTGTGTAGCTGACCTTTGTATGCATATTAGGTTAACAGGTTGTAGTTAGAGGAATAAGGATTACTGGAGCACTGTGGGTTATCCAAGCTTGAAGATTGGCATCCATAGTTTAGTAGTTAAATGCTTACGTTTAGTTTTCAGATTAGTTTATGTGATCCATGGCTTTATAGCCTAGTGACATCTTGGTGGTGGGATAAGGCTTAGGGATCATAAGGTCCTGGGTTCGAATCCCACAAGGGGGGTTTTCCCAAGATTTATTGGGTTTCCTCCTGAATTGGTGGTTAGGCATTTTGCCTAGTGGAGATGGATATGATCGCGTGGTTCTGCTGGTGACACGATGATACTCCAGTGGTCCATTTCAGTAAAACCCAAACGGTAGTAAAACTCAAGCGTCGTCGGTCTCTGTTTTGAGACAGTAAGTCGTCGCGAATTCGGTCAGTTTTGGTTATGTGAGTTATGGTATCGGAACTAAAACCAAAAATAAGAAAAAAAACAATATAATAACTAACCAATGGGGTGACGTTGGTCACTAAAACACGGGTGTTGGTAGAACCCGAGCTTTTTCGTTCCTGCCGGAGGCGAGTCTACACAAATTTGGTCGGACCGCGCCACGTTCGTTACATCACCGAAACCAATACCAAAGGATAAAAACAAAGGTCGGTTTCGGAAGCGTAACGAAAGTAATAAAAAACGACCGTACTCCAATGTTAAAAGACAACGATTTTCACATATACGAAAACATAAATAACAAACTAAAAAAAACCCATGTCTGCTCCATCAAAGTCAAAGTTAAAAAAAGGAAAAAAAACAATGTTTGCACTGATGGTCTGAGTCAAAGTTATAGTTAAAAAAAATAGAAAAAACCAACAATATCAGGGATTCGAACTTGGGCTCCAATCATAGACCAAACACTTAACCTTATCAAAAAAACCATCGATTTCATGCAGAAAGACAAAACCAGTACTATATATACAAAAACTAATATAACACACTTTTGTGACACCAAACTTCTCAATTATACTAATTAGATAATGAGCTAGTGATTGTCGGGAATCCGACCTTGCTTAAACCATTATTCGCATCGGAAATAAGGAGAGGATACTTAAATAAAGGCCTTTGTCAACCTGAAGGTTAAACTATTTAAATATGAAAGACCATATACTGGTGTGGTATATCTATAAAGACTATTTGCAATTGCTAAAATTTAAATTAATAATTTTACTAACGGTTTCAGATTATGAGAGCTCGAAGGTAACAATCACCAACTAATACATCAGTACCAAAAATAATTGACGTAGACTACCGATTCTAAAAACAAATCTATTATGAACCCCACTAAAAATATTCTAGTTCGCCACTGTTTACAAGCAATTAGCATTTAGCACAAAAGCATGAAACATAGAACTATTGAAAAAGCATAATTCAATTCAGTATAACAATATTATTATATTAAAATGCCCAAAATTAAAAAAAATGAAATCAAGAGTGAATGGAATCAATGAAGACATATATAATAGATAATTGAAAATCTAGGAGGTTTTGAAGTGGACATACCGAATTAGTAACAGCGTGAATATAAAAATTTCAGCTAAAATTTCATAAAATCACCTATCTATCACTTTAGATAGAGTTAAGCTTTTAAGGTCATATATAATGAGATATTATAGAGCCGGATTTAGCCCACGCATCATCCACAGGGACATTTTGAGGCGTATGGATGTTTATTAAAACCCATATGTATTTTGAAATGGTAATAATTGCATGAGAATTATCTATTACACATATTTTTTTTATTAAAAAGGTGATGGTCATGTGAGGGATGATGCCCCTTAAAAGACATTAACTACTTATTACTCATGGCCAAGTACAAGTATCATCATAAATCGCCTGAAAACTGCTTTATAATCAAGGTCCAAGCTGGAAAAAATTCACAATATTATTATTCTCATGACTAAATGCAATACTAGGTATAGAAGAAAAGAAAAGGTCGGGAAAGAGTTGTAAACCGCCAATTAATTGATGAAGCACATGAGTACAAGATTAATTTCCAAACAAGAGCAAAAAGAGACCATATACATATTTGACAATATCAACTAACCTAGAAAGTCAAAAGGTGTAGTAACTTGATAATTTCATAACTTTTACATTTTAGTACATTCTTTAATGTTATTTTGTAATGAATTAGGTGTATTTTAGATTTTTATCCTTCATAATTATATTTTTACCATTCGCCCTGCTTGCGGTGCGCATATGTAATGTGTATATGTGTGAACCATTGAGTGGGCAAAAGTGAAATTACACTAATTTTGACGTTATTTTACTAATCTCGTGAAAATAACGTTAAAAGTGGCGGAAGGTTAATCAGGCATCATGTGGTGGCATTAATAGCCGAAAGACAAGGGTACATGCACCAATCGGCGGTGTCCCGATTGTTGAGTGTTATGTGCCTTATGTCCAAGGCTGATGCAAAACTACTATCGAGCCGGGGGTCTCACCGACATCAGCCTCTCTATTCCTAAAGGGTATGCATGTTCGTGAGCCGAGCCCGAGCCAAGGCAAGCTCAAGCTCGGCTCGATATTCAATCGAGCTGGCTCGGCTCAAGCTCGATGTCACACCCCGACCAAAGGCGGCGGAACATGCCGAGGTGTAACGATTGCCCATAAGTGCATGACACTAATTTAAAGCGACAATATTTAACAAACTCATTTCATTTCACAACATCGAAAATGTCACGTAACAATATTCAAGAGATAGTCAACAACAAGATATAACAAAATATAGCAAATCAAATATTGTTCATTTTTGCTAATAACTTAAAGGTCTTGACTTTCGTTTCCTCCACAATCATCAAATCAACCTAGATGTAAACCTGTAACATTTCATAAAATAAAGTTTGTCAACACAAAGGTTGGTGAGCAATTCATAAGTTTGAACAATAGATATATAGTATGAAAAGCCACAAAACTAGTATACGAAACCATAAATAATAGCAAAAACTTGGATAAAATAGTTATCGTTAACAAGTTAGCGACACCCAACTATAAGGGGTTGCCAAATAGTTTAGGATTTTATAGTTATCGTTAATTGCATTACGTTAACGACACCTTGCCATGATGGGTTGCCAAATGGTCTAGGATTTATAGTTCCACCATCCAAAAGCGATAAACACATAGGCAAATAAGCATAGAACACCAAATCAAGAAATTATTCAAGTAAAGTATACAACAACGTTTGTGGTTTAAGACCCAAGTATAAAACATTTAGTTTAGATAAGATGAAATGTCACCCACAAAATAAAAGATAGAAAACGGGGTATGAAGTTACTCACATTCAAGTAATACACTTGAAAGTTTCATTATTTGGAGATTTGCCGGAACGACGAGTTAACGTATGAAGCCTAAAATAAAAGAAGTCCTGGATTTAGAAAGGTTGCCTTGAAGATCTTTAAATAAAATAATTGTTGCAAAAAAACAATTTAAAGTTCGAGGTTTAAAATGTAACTATTTAAGAATTTATAATAATAACCCTTTAAAAATGTGAGTTTGCTCAAAACCGGGTTAAAGTATCTAACCTTAATATTTACTTAACCAATGTTAAGTAATAAGGTGGGAAAAATGCTAAAATGCAAGTTCCATTGGGGCAAAGATACTTAAACGGGTTTTTTTAACGAGTGTTCGGGTTGTCGGTTCGGGTCTTGACAAAGGTCAAACCCAAAGTCAACTTTCCAAAATATTAATTATTATGAGATAACTCATTAAAACATAATAACACTTAACCAAGTATGTAGATCTATTGTTTTAGAACTAACAACGTACGTTAAGCGAGTGTTCGGTTTTGTCGGTCCAACTATGTTATGAGACCAAGTTGGATCCAACATTTCCAAGTACTTAAGAAAATGGTTAAAATCAGTTTGTAAACTATTTTTAAAGAAATATACAAATCTTGATAGCTAAAAACACACTTGTGTGTCTTAAGCGAGTAAAATCGGATCGGTTCGGTTTCCATCTCACAACAAGTTCATAGATGGATTCTACATACCCATATATCATAGATCTTGTATAAAAATGTACAAATGAAAATATTTAAGTTCTACAACTAAAAATGCCAACAACAAGTCTTTTTAACAAAAGTTCGGTTTGGTTTGGTTTTCATCTCACAATGAGTTCATAGATGGTCTCCACATACCCAAGACTTGTAAATGTGACTAACAAACTAAAATGAGCAGAAGTTAGGCATAAATGATATGTATAAATAAGTTATGTGTGTGTATATATATATCAAGAACACGAAGTCCTCCATGAAGCCTTGCCTTATGACGTTCGAAACTTAACCAACCGGAGTCGTTGAAGTAACTAACAAAGGAAACAAGGGGTGTGTATTATATATATGTCATACCACCATATTCAAGAGTTAGTAATGTTAGATGAACAAGTTAGAATTAAAGATAAAACTCAGTTTGACTTTTAGAAGTCAAACCTTCAAGAACACAATGAAAATAACCTTAAAATCTTTGAATTTGAGAGAGAATTTGGAGTTGTTGCAAAGATTAATGGATGGAAAGGGTGGTGTATATATAGGGTAAGTTGAAAGGGTCAAGCATAAATGGTTTTGCATGAAAATGGGGTGTTTTGGTCACATGTTTGCTTAAAATTAAGCCAAAACGTGCAGCTGGTGCAGACTGCCTTTAACGCGGCGCTAAAGTCTCTGCCTCTGGACTTTAGCGCGGCGCTAAGGTCACAAGGGAAAAATCTGATCTTTCAAAATTGACAGTTTTGGCCCCAGGAGTTGTTTTTAAGCGTTTTAAGGCCATTTTAAGGACCAAAAAGGGTGTTTTTAAGACCCGACAAGTATAAAACAATAATGTAACATAAAATCCATCAATTTGATTATATCGAAGGTTAAACGGGTCGGTTTACATTAGTAAAGTTTACAAAACAAATATGAATCAAGACCCGAAATTGACGAATGTTACAGTATTCCCTACTTTAGGAAATTTCGTCCCGAAATTAGAAGACGACGATGCAAACAAATGTGGATACTTCTCTTTCATTGCGTCTTCTCGTTCCCAAGTAAATTCTGCGTCACGCCGTGATTCCCATCGAACTTTGACTAACCGAATACGACTACGCTTGGTTTTCTTCTCGTTGCGATCCATGATCTCAACGGGTCGTTCAACCATGATCATCGACTCATCGACATGTACTTCGTCGAGGGGTATATGGAGATTACCCTCGGCTAGGCACTTTTTGAGATTTGAAACATGAAATGTCGGATGAACACCGACAAGTTCTTGCGGTAACTCGAGTCGATAAGCTACTTTCCCAACACGTTCAAGAATTTTAAAAGGACCAACGAAACGAGGAGCTAGTTTACCCTTCTTTCCAAAACGGACTACCCTCTTCTAAGGGGATACTTTTAGAAGGACAAGATCGTCAACATTAAATTCGATCGGTTTTCGCCGTTTGTCGGCGTAACTCTTTTGACGATTTCTAGCGGCTAGGAGATTTTTACGGATTTGATCAATGACATCGGTGGCTCCTTTTCAAAAAGTAGTACTAGGATGGGTGACCATCTGGGAAGTCTCTACCTGGGCAACTAAAAACAAAGCCGTGAGTTCCAGGATGGGCAACCCATCGGGGGCAAAGTGGACAATATTGGTGGTACGAGAGGCCCGGATGTTACAGGTGGTATCAGAGCCACTCTTGTGCCATTCGGGATGATGGGACATGCCTCATCGAGGACGATGAGTCCAAAGGGGGGTTGTTTGTAATACCCTTGGCAAACACAACATCGTCCCACTCTTAGGCAAATCCCACATCGGCCGTGGACAAGAGAGATCCTTGGTTCATAAGTAAATGTCATGCCTCTTCAATCAACAACGCGTTTTGGGCTTAGTTGGCTGTGGAGCACATGAAAACTCCACGGTTAAGCGCGCTTAGGTGGAAGTAGTACTAGGATGGGTGACCATCTGGGAAGTCTCTACCTGGGCAACCAAAAACAAAGCCGTGAGTTCCCGGATGGGCAACCCATCTGGGGCAAATCGGACAATATTGGTGGTACGATAGGCCGGGATGTTACACTCGAGCTCTTAATCGAGCTAAAAATTTGAGCTCAAGCTCGGCTCGGTTTTAAATCGAGCCGGCTCGGCTCGATTTGGCTCGAGTTTACCTGTAATGATAAAAATTATATGCAACCATCAAGTTAAACTAAATAAATATGACGTTGAGATCAACAACCAAATACAAACTAAATAAATACGTCTAATAACACCATCGAAAACAAAATATGTTCAACAAGTCTAAACCAAACTAAATACAAAATTAAGCATAGAAGTATTATCAATGAGCGGCGGCCGACGGCGGAGGTGAATATGAGCAGCTAGGGTTAAGGTGGAAAATGGAGCGTATACTGATTATTGATTGTGTGAACTATGAAGTCTCATCTCTCAGTTACTCAGTATATGGAATTATGAATATGGACTATGGAGTGAGAAATGAAGTTGGGCTGAATTAAAGGAAAGCTCACGTGTTAAAATAATTGGGCTCGATAATTATATGCATGTATGTGTGTGTGTGTATATATATATAATAAATTAAAATAAAATAGTTCGAGCCAATCGAGCGAGCTCGAGTCGAGCCGGGCTAGCTGTGGCTCGGCTCGGCTCGGCTTGTTTACAATCGAGCCGATTTCGAGCGAGCTTTCTCCGAGTTTTTTTCGAGCGAGCTTCGAGCCGTGAGCTTTTTGAACAGGCCTACTAAAGGGTAGAGGTAAGGCTGTCTACATCTTACCCTCCTCAGACCCTACCATGGCTTTACTTTTGATGGGATATACTAAGTACGATGATAATGATGATGATCCTTCATAATTGTATTTCTTAACACATTTGAAGACCGACGGGTCCCATGACCAAAATTTGGGAGGCTATCTCGCTTTCTAGAGTAAATTAGGTGGTGTTGGGCTTTATATCTTATTCTTACCGTTAAGAATGTACCTTCATGGGGAAAAATTGAACAGTGTTTTCAGAATCAGACCAATATATGACTGCGCATAATAGTCTCGTTGTGCGTATTTGAACCGGCTGATTTTTAATCCATATATGTGTACTGGGGCTACATATTGAAGGCGACTTGACAGCAAATGAGTAATTTTATTTTAGGGGTGCAATGATTTTCTAGCCTCATCACATATGGTATTACACACACATATTATATAATAATATTGACTCAAAACACACCACGACGATAATGACATATCGCCCCCCACTTATGGCCCTTTTGTAACCTATGGGCGGTGTTATAGCCTCCTTATCGCCCAAACCCACACCACTTACCGCCCCCACTACATTTGGACTAACTAAGCGGATTGTGTATATTTACTATTATACGATAATTAATATTTATGTTTAGTCACCACTCACACCGTCGTCACCCTTGAACTCCTCTATATATACCTGCAGCAATAACTTCCAAAAGGTTCCTAGTGACATTGTGGTTAATAAAAATACATCCACTATCTGTTTGTGCTAAAAAATGAGGGTTAAAATGATAAAACACCCAAACAAAAGCGTCTAGATTTGGTCTCCAACAACCATATAGTCGTTTTCTAATGGTATAACCGGTTCCATGTTAGGTATAATAATAATTGAGTATTTAAAAAAAAACGGGTCTGGTATCGGTATTGAAGTAACCATCTATGGGTTGGGTTATTTAACCAAAATCTATACCCTACGGCCTACGGGTAGGGTCGGGTTTGTTCATGAGTGGACATTACCCGGGTATTGGCATACCTGGTTCAGGTTTTTTTACTTCGATACGGGTCAATTCCTGGGTTTTTGTGCATCACTACTTAGAAGATCAAACAAATGACAATATATACTATAGGTGGAGAAGTAGGGAAGAAGTATAGACTGTTTGGGCTGGGCTATGTTGAGCCATATGGGGATATACAAGTTTAGTTGTCATCACATCACTTTTATATTCTATTTTCTTAAATATGTTTTGTCATGCAAAACAAAGAAATTCATGATTGTATTCGGTGCGAGTAATAATTAATTAACCAAACAGAAATCGAAATAACCGATTAAAACTAGCAATGGCCCCATTTTTTTTCTTTAACCGAAAATCGTGGTCTAGTTTCGCTACTTTGTTTTATAACCAAAAAACGGCCGAATAAAACGACACCAAAACCTAATGAACCGCATCAAGTTTGGTTGGGCCAAGTTTATTATTTGGGCAAAAAAATTTAGGCCCAAAGTCATTATTAAATAGCAAACAAATATTTTTTGCCATAAATTTCGGGTCTATTTTCAGCTCAAACATTTCAAGCTTAAATATAAAACTGAAAACAAATCAATAACTGAAAAATTAAATTGTCAATTTTGGCTCGGTTTAAACTCAAAACAAACTCATACACGCATCTACATTCAAGTGATGGCTACGTAGCATTTTCGTAACACAGGTAAACACTTGTCTTTTGCTCGTCATGGAATACATTTTACTATTTGCGTTAATTACATGCTTGAGATAATTATTTAGATGGGTATAAATCTGAAAATGATTTTGTTTTAGAGTATATTTTTAATTTCAAGTATTTTGATATATAAATTTTAGCACATTACTACCGTATTGGTAGGCTGTAAACGAGGCCAAGCACGGCTCGTGAACATGTTTTTGAGCTTGAGTTCAACTTTGTATCGGTTCATTTATCATTTATTAATTAGTTTATTTACTTATATTCATTTATTATTTATTTATATATCTCTCTCTCTATATAATAAAACAGTAGTGTCACATGGTAATTTCTAATTTTTATTTATTTATTTAATTTAATTTCAATTCAAATTCTCAATATCGCGCTATTATGTTCGGATTACATTTTTATCAGCACCCAATTGCCAGGTTCTAGCACATATTCAATCGTCTCACCTAAAAAGATTTAATTGGATTCGCAGGTTCAATCAGATTCGCAACTTCAGTCGGATTCAATCGATTCACCTTCACAGATTCAGTCGATTCACAGGTTCAATCGAGCAATCTTTGTAATTTTATTCACAGGTTCAATCACTATTATATTCAGTTCCATTCTGATGGGTCATTGTTTATGCTTACTATTGATTTTTGTAATTCCTTCAACTTGGTGGATAGGACTGCCCTTCTGAACGGGCCCGATGCCCATCTATTTCCTTATGGGTGAACTTTTTATATGGGCAACCGGCCAGGCTATATGTGGGGGATGGCCACATTTGGTCCACCACTGGGGTTCAGCAGGGGGACCCTTTGGGACCTCTTCTTTTCGCCTTAGTTCTGCACCCACTTATTCTTCTAGTCCAGAGTTCCTGTAAGCTTCTCTTTCATGCTTGGTACCTAGATAATGGTACAATTATTGGGGACTCTAAAGAGGTTGTCAAAGCTTTAGATATTATCAGGTCGGAGGGTCCCCGCCTGGGCCTTGAACTTAATATTAAGAAAACCGAAGTATTTTGGCCGTCGTGCAATGGGGTTAAGGTGCAGGAGGGGGTGTTTCCCTGTGAGATTGGAAGACCGGTGCTAGGTGTGAAACTCCTCGGGGGAGCCGTTAGCCGGGATGCCGGGTTCATCAGTGAACTTGCTATGAAAAGGGCTTCACGAGCTGTGGAGTTGATGAGCTATCTCCTGCATTTGCGGGACCCTCAATGCGAGCTCCTTTTGCTCCGCTCATGTATGGGAGTTGGAAAGTTGTTGTTTGGTCTCAGAACATGCCAACCTGTGTATGTAGGGAAAGCAATTTCTGTGTTTGACAATGGCCTTCGAGGGGCGATTGAGGACATCGTGGTTTGTGGTGGTCCCTTCTTTGGAGATTTTCAATGGAGGTTGGCATCACTTCCGACTCGTTTTGGAGGTTTGGGTTTATGTTCAGCTTCAGACGTTTCTACTTATGCGTTTGTGGCCTCGAGGGCGCAATCTTGGGAATTACAAGACCACATTCTTCGAGGTTGTGGTATTGATGGGTTTGACTCCGATTATGGGAGTGCGATAGATCGGTTGCACATTTCACTTCCCGATTTTGACATTAGCGGTTTCTCTAACAAAGACACCGCCCCCCTAAAGCCCAACATGCTTTGGCGAGTGCCCTTTATAGTGGAATCATCAAGAGTTTGGAAATGAAGTTTGATTTATCCCCTCGTCAGAAAGCGGTGTTTGAGTGTCTTCGGGCTCCTCGGGCTCAAGATTTCTTAAGTGTTCTCCCTATTGAAGGATTGGGCCAACATATGTCGGCTTTGGAGTACCAGGCCATCCTGAAGTATCGGTTAATGATCCCTTTGTTTCCGGTAGATGAGCCGTGCCCGGTTTGCCGTAAGGTTTGTTTGGATTCTTTTGGCGAGCATGCGGTTCACTGCAAAGAGTTGCCTGGGTTTAAGTACAGGCATGATTTGGTGAGGGATGTTCTATGCGATGTTCTTAAACGAGCCGGAATTTCGGCTAAAAAGGAAGCCCCCGTAAACTTTCTTACGGATCTTCAAGAAGGAAGATCTACATTACGACCGGCCGATATACTTGTTTTTGGGTGGGTGGGGGGAAAACACGCTTGTGTCGACCTCACAGAAGTGTCCCCTCTTGTTGGGATTAGGGACACTGGATTTGTAGCAGGCCAGGCAGCATTGAAGGCGGCATCGGGCAAGGTTGCTAAACACGAGAGAGCTTGTTTGGAGAATCAACACGTGCTTATCCCCTTCGCCTTTGACACTTTTGGTTTCTTAGCTCCGGATGCCGTGGACCTTTTGAATAGGGTTCAGAAAGCTGTGTATAGTAACGTATCAGCCCATAAGAATCAAAACTTTGTTTTTAGTCGGATTGGGTTTGCTATCCAAAAGGGGGTTGCGGCGCAGCTTGTTGCCCGCTTACCTGTCACTTCATTGTAAATCGTTTGGATGTTTCTATGAAATATAAAAGGATACTATACATATTCGTTAACAAAGTTATTACCAACCAGATTATATCTTCTTCAACCCGTGTTATTTTCAGACTTGTGTCATGGACCCTGAGGGTAGGGTTGGTTAAGATGCTTGATGGGTTTGGTGGGTACGATTCGCGGGTTGATTTAGAGGAGCTGATTATATTAGAAGATAACAATGCTTCGCGGGTTTCACAAGTACAGGTAGCGGTTTTTGGCAGGTATCACTGGTAATACAGTTATAGATATATAACACAAAAAAAAAGTAAGAAGTTATTGGTGCTATATGGACTTTAATAATTCCCAAATTGCTCTTTGGTGCAACTGATAACTGAACTGACATTTTGAATGTGATCTATTGTAGCTTGATGCACCCAAACAAAATACCACAAAATCCCTCTAACCAGTTTTGACCTGTTTCAGTTAACAAAACGTTTGTTTCACCAACCTGTTTAACCGCTAATGATTCTTTAACACGTTTACAAATTACAACCTGGGTACAACCCGTTTAAATAAATGGGCTACACGGTTCATGTTGTGCGATTTTATGTGTTCGGACTTGATGTTTTATGCATAAACAAGCATATATAAATTGTGTCCGGTTCACAATTTATGATTACGGTCTTTTAGGTGTTCCTTATTTAAGAGAAGACGAGGTGTCGCAGGCTGGCGGTAAACCCGGATGGGGCGATGGGCTGCACCTTCTAACGCATGAATTAGGCCACAACTGTGAGTATAAAATGGCAGTGCAGAATCACATACTCTGACTGCTGAATTTGAGGTATATATAATGTTTATTGGTTTATCTCTTTTGTTATTAGAATTTAGAATTTGAGTATAAGTACCCATTACAAATTTTTATTAACATTTAACACAAACCAAACTACATCTGGATAATGGGTAAGCGAGCAACAAGCTGCGCTGCTATCCCCTTTTGGATCGCAAAGCCTATTCTACTAAATATAAATCCTTGGTAGTCACTGTGGACCACCTTCTGCACCCGTTCCAAAAAGCGAACCGCCTCGGGAGCTAGAGATCCAAATGTGTCGAAGGCAAATGGAATGAACACGTGCTGATTCTCCAAACACGCTGCCTCATGCTTAGCAACCTTCCTAGATTCCGCCCTCAAAACCGCTTGTCTTGGAACGAAACCACTGTCTCTCAGCCCCACCAATGGTGACACCCCAGTGAGGTCGACACATGTATGCTTACCCCCTGCCCATTCAAACACAAGAACGTCCGCAGGACGCAGTGTAGATCTTCCCTCTCTCGGATCGGTCAGAAAGTTAACAGTGCCTCTTTTTTGGCTGAGATCCCGGCACGCGTAAGCACATCCCATAGGACATCTCTGACCCAGTCGTGACGATACTTGAACCCCTTACAGTGGAGGGCATGCTCACCAAATTCACCACAGTATAAGTTACATTAAAGGCCCTACATCATGGCCTAACTGTAGAATTTGATATGCATCTCAAAACAGAAATCTTAAATGTTGCTCAGCTGATCTTTATGCAAAATAAATTTAATATTATATGTTTTTCAATATAATATTTTCTTAAAAATGTTTGGTTCTCTATAGGTTGTGATGGATTTTAAAATGCCAAGAGAGGTTATAGAAGTTCAGTGTCATAAGGGTTAAGTGATTACGTTCCTTTTTTGTTAGCCTCTCATATGATCTTTAACGGTGATGTCTATAAAGTAGTGTTTTTTTAACTACTGGATTGATATGTTAATCTTTTTTCTTAAACCCAATGAGTCTCATAGTCATGATGGTTCTGAAGTCCTAAACTTTGTACTAAGTTTTTGAATTAATAGATTGAAATCCATTATTATAATTTTTTAAGCATACTTTTTCTCACTTTCAGGTTCAGCAATCGTTTGATGTTGCATATTCATATCTTATCTTCACAACCTTCTCATTCTTCCCAAGAGGTTCGTGTTTCTTTAGGCTTTATGTTGTTGCAAATGGACGGGTTAGTCGAGTTAGTTAATGTACCAGAATGGGTTCTGGTCAGAACCTGAGCCTTTTGACCCGAAACATTTTCGTTTTGAATTTATTTTTATTTTTTTTTGTAATTCATTTGTGCTTTTGATTTTGTTGAAAATGTATTTTTTATTTCATTGTGTATTTTTTTATTTTTTTTATTTGGTCAAAAGTTGTTACGGATTACATTGTGATTACGGGCCAAAGCTTTAGGTTTTGTTTAAAGTAAAAAACGGATGTTTGGTCAGGCAAGCAAAGTTTTATATTGGTCAAAACTGCAGTAGTTTTGGATTTTTAAAAAGGAGTTTCGCTTGGGCTATTATTTGGAGCTGCAATATATTTATGCAAATAAAAGTCAAAAGTGAAAATGTGTTGTGTTATTAATTTATCATTGATTTTATTCTGCTTTTGCAAAACTCTTATTTGTATAATATGTGAAACCTTTTAACACTATTTGCAATATCTAAGATGGGCAACAGTCATAACATTTTTATTATAATTTTATTTCAAGGAAATTATATCATTCAACCGGTGAGAATAGCATAACTCCAATTTAAATTGTGAAACAAATCGTCAAAGTTCTCCACCATCCAACTTAAAGAGGAAACTTGGAGATATCAATGACATTGATGATGATGTTGTTGCTTAAGTAATAAATCCAAGGAATAACAGGTTTCGTGTGACGTTTCTGGAGATAACAACAATATGTTAATTCCTGAAAAAGAAAAAATAGATGTGTTGACATCACTTTAAAAACAATGTTTTTCTTTATATTATTTTTAGGTTTCCAGCCATGTTTTATCGATAAATACATTTACGTTTGTAGTTTGTTTTTATTATTATTATTATGTTTGTCATTTGTTTGGTTGGTTTGACATTAGAGAAGTTTTAATGGTTTACAAATAATGATAATATATTATTATTATTATTATTATTTGGTTGGTTTGACATTTGATAAGTTATATTATTATTATTTATTCTCAAATTATCAAAAGATTTGTTTGCTTTATATTTGTTTTTCTTTTTTCACGCAACCCGTGTGTTACACGAGTTCTAAAATAGTTCTAATTATATTTGTTTATACTTAATTACTTATATTCATTATTTATTTATTTATATCTATATTCTAATTATATTTATTCAGTAACATAATACAAATTTAATTATTTTATCACAATTTTTATGCAGTTAGTATTATAATAACAATATATATTTAATACATTAAATATAAATTATATAAAAAATAGTTTTGTTTAGGCTCGTGAGCTAGCTCTAACTTGATAAGTGAAGCTCAGGCTCATGAACTTGTTTAAGCTCGTTAGCTCGACTCAATCCGAGCTTTTAATATGTCAATCTCAAGTAGCTCACAAGCCGCCTTGGCTATTCACACGCCTATTAATATAGTATATCTTTCACATAGTTTTATTCAATATTTATTCTTATTGGTCTATTTGCATTTAGCAATTACTACGATATTCTTCATAAACTATCTGCTAGCTTTGAATTTTGTTGAACTTGAAGTCTTATTATCTCCAATATTTTGACCTGAAATCTACCTTTAGTTGTCATACAACATTTAAACAGGACCGTCTCGTCGATAAACTAAATAAGGCCAAGGCTTTAGGCTTTTAGTTTTATCAGGCCTCAATCTAAGATAGAGTATTGTATTATGGGCTTTTGAAAGTGGGTTTTCATTATTTTTTTATTTTGAATTAATAACTCATTGATGTGCTATATTCCATAATTTACTCTCCTTAGTTATACGCATACAAAAAAAAGAAAGGCCTCAACGTTGGAGTTAATTTAGGCCTCCGAACACGTTAAGCTGGCATTGCATTCAAACATAAAATCCTTCTTATGAATTGCCCCTAATTACATGAACTATAGTTTACATTATGATAGAAGCCACACCACATAAAACAGATGCCAAGAAAATTGATATAACGGTAGTCTTAATCGACATCTTTCCTTTATCACTCCTTAAAATCATAGCTTCATAAACCGGCCAACTATTCAACACCCCGAAAGCAGCAATTAACAACTGTGGAAACACCTTTTCCAAACTCCATATGTTCGTGAGACGAATTATCCCTACGATGAACGCGAATAGGTTTACAACTGATGCGGTTGTGAAAGGTACGAACATTGGGGAGTGAATCCCGAACTCCATAAGACCTTGATCATATCTCTTGCTTTGTTCATCATCTTGCACTTTGCTTGTCACATTGAATCCTTGTATGGCTACCCCTAGATGTTTTATAATGTACTCGACGAGTCCAAACAAGTAGGGTGAGAGTCCCCTTATTAACCATACCCTTTGATCATTCCACCATCTCTTATAGGTGCTATTGAACAAGATGAAGTCGTAACAATCTTGACCGTAAGCTCCAAGAAATAGGAAAACATACAACAAGAACCATGGGTCCGTCACCTACAACCAACGAAAGTTATCGGGTTAGGGTCAGCAAAAAAACCGAACCATAACTGAAATACCAATCCACTTGACAGACTAATGGTTTAGTTATGTTTATATGTGTACGGTTAATTGATTAACCGAACCACACCAATATTAAAATCAACCTTTATGGTAAATGAATTATTATATATTGGAAAATTTAGCTTATGGGTATTAAAACCAACCTTTTTATAAATCAAACAAATTGGTCAAGAAAATGTAAACCGAAACATGCACACCCTTACGATATTGTATCAAGATTTGATAAAAGAATAATACCTTTGGGAAGATGTAAACTCCATTCAAAAGGGCGATTTGAGGGAGGAAAGCGTATACTGTGATGGGAATCGACCAAAGGGGCCAAAAAGCATAATGTGCGTAGCATAAGCCCATAACAAAGCCCATGAACCGGGCTCCAAATATCATAGGAGTGTATTTTGAGAAGGCGACCTCAAGAAGTCCAATCGCCCATCTCTTTGTTTGGCTGACCGCATCAATGAGCGAGATTGGTATATCGCCTAAAAAGGCCAGCCTACTCGGGTGACAAAATATCGACTTCCATCCTTCGCATTGCAATCGATATCCGGTGAAATAGTCCTCCACAAGTGACCCATATTGAAAGCCCAACTACACGAAAACAAACAAAAGCAAATAATCATCATCATTGCTCACATCATTTCACTAATCAAATAATTAATTATGTTGACATATGAAATGGGCCTCACTTGGACTCCCCACTTGGTGTCATTTTCATAGTTGCATCCAGCAACATGGTGGGCCAATTCTATAATTGGTTGTGTCGTTATGGGCTTCTCCACCACATGATCCGGTCTTAATTCTTGTATCTCTGGTGGTACCATCGACGTAGGCCCGCCAAAGAAAGCTCGTCGAACGAAGAAACATCCACTTCCAACATAAGAAGGGCCTTGCAAACCGTCCATCCCAACTGGATTCGCGACAAATAAACGCAATAGCTCGCCACCATAAATGTCGTCTTTGTTGAGACCATGATAACGTTGAGGGAATTGGACATATTTTAATCCGGGTTGAGTTAATAGGTCAGAAATAAAACACAACGCCCTCTTAAGTGTTTGAGGATCATTAGAGTACATGTCGCAATCTTGAGTTAGAACTATAGGAGCATTGGTCATAACACCCGATACTCGAAGCTTCAAAGCCAATATTAACAACTCATTTAGTATGAATACAAAAAAAAAAAAAAAAGATTAAAACCCTAATTATATAATTATGAAATGACTCACTTTCCTTATAACCAGAAAGTGACAATTTTTGGACTTACAATGATATTTATGTTGATGTCTGTTTTAGTGTTAAATATTATACACATACTCAGAAAAATTGACTATATATGTGCTTCTCATGTAGTCAGTTGTTACAATGATATTTATGATGATGTGTATCAAATTATATATTAAAATATATACTTTGGTCCATATTAGACCAAAAGAATTAGTAAAACAAAGTGTTGTTACCAAGGAATTTAGAGCTCCGGCCTTGAAACGATGTTGGGAGTTATTGTTTTTTTCTCTGGAGACATACACAAGATTTGGCATCCATTGCCCCTTCTTGTCTCTTTCTTTTGCACTCTCTTTCAATACCTTATCACCAAAATAAATATTCAAAATTTGGATTCATCAATAATGTATATATGGTTACTTTTTTAAATTATTAAATTATAGTGACGTAACATGTTGTTCGAGACCTGAATAATGGCGGGATGGTCTAAGCGAGTAAACTCTGGAGTTCGATACTTGTTGAAAATTTGACGTAGTGGTTCGTTGGTAATGTAGTCAGGGCATATTTCACCTCTATTCATAACATTCTCGATTTTTATCTTCATACTCTCATACATAGCCTATGACAATGAGATGCAATTCTTATTAATTGAATTACGCCCGCAACATTAAAGATGTATAATTGTGACATTTTGTTTTAGTCCACAAAAGTTTTCTAGATAGAACTAGTGGTATCCTGTGCATTGCTATGAAAATTTGTTGCGCGACAAAATCCAGTATAGGCATAAACATAGAATAAGAATCTAGCACATTTAAAAAAAAAAGTAACAAATATAAAGTTGCGACTTACCGCTTCAATACCTGTAGTGAGAAAAAATACGTACCGTTTCAAAGTTTTATATTGATCAAGAACTATAAAACAAAAGTTATTTATTTTACACCTGACAACATCAACAAATAGACAATATCCACTTGCATCGTCGCAGGAATTGTCAAATTGATGTATGAGTAAAGAATTTAAATTATATACGGATAACTTTAAATATGAGTTAATTATTTAACTTTAAAACAAATTAACAATGAAACTCTATAAACCAAGCTAGCTGATTGATCGATCAGTAATCAATAATTACATGTGCATGTCTTTATCCACATATGATTTATAGTCCATTATCATTTGATTTAGAGCGGTTAAATATCTGTCTTAAACCGATTACGAAGTATTTAAGAATCACAATTGAAATAGTGACGGACTTATTTATTTTATTTAACTTTTATCAATAATTTTGTTAATTTCTTTCAAATAATGGACAATTAGATATTATTTATTTTTATCATTAAGGGAAAAAAAATGTTACCTTAATCTCCTCATACTCGACCTCATCCTTAATTCCATGGTGTCCGGAGCTAAAATACGCTTACGGACACCGGTCCATAATATTATTATCCCTACAAAACGGAAGCCAACTCTCCGCAAACTTTGCAGCCTCCACGAAAGCAAAAAGAGTAAGCTCGGAGCCACCATCGTCCGAAACATACACTGATATCTTCTCGGGTGGGTAATCATACGCCATAAGAGACAACGCGGTGTTCACAACGTTTATAGGCGGCTCTTTGTAAGGATCCGCCGTGCAAATAAATATGTCTATGGCTGGAAAGTGTTTTTTTATCAAGGACTTTGTGTAGTTTTTCGGGGTAACTTTGTCGAAGGATCGGGCAGAGGCGATAGGAGGTGGTGGTGGCCCACATGAAGGCGAGGATGAGATAGGAGACGAGGAGGGAGGTGGTGGTGGCGAGGGAGATGAAGGTGGTGGAGTGGTGGAGGAGGGTGAGGATGTGGTGGTAGATGAGGGCTAAGATGGCACAAGTGTAAATAGTGGCAAAGATATGGTTGAATGTTGTGCATGGCATGTGCTTGTATGTGTGTAGTGTTTCCATTTTCCCTTGGCTTTGGAGACAGGAGATTTCATTCGTTTTGGTCTTTATTTATAAGCCAACTAGTTTTATTCTCCCCGTATTACGGGGTTGTTTTACATTATTCGTTTATAATATATATATATATATATATATTATTTTGGATTTTAATTTATTTATTGTAAAGAATTTAATAATATACTTAGGAGTTGATGATAAAAATGTTCACAAATAAATTAGACGTTATAACCCGGTTTAAAAGTTATCCAGGTTTGGTGAGATCAATGACCCGCTTATTTTTTATTTTTAATTTATAAATAATATCTACTTTAAAAATATCATATATTAATTTTAATATATCTTTATTCTATATGATTTTCATATCAAATATTTGGTGAGATTAATTTTTAATTTAATTAGATGTTATAACCCGTTTAAGGGCTATCTGGGTTTGGTGAGACCCATACACGTGAATTCCCGTAAAATGCATGAGAAAACTCAATTTACAAATAAAGCAATTTGATAGCTTGATAGAATATAAGGAGCAAACAGAGAGTTTTTAAATGTTTCATTAATATATATATTTAAGATTTAACGATTATAAAATTTGTTTCGTAAAATAAAAACATATTAGAGTTTTTTTTATTTATAATCTTCAACAATATACATAGCATAATATGTTGACGATAACATTTAAAATTATATTCTTTTCAATCTCTATTCTTTAACAAACACGCTTTGTTGTTGATTTTTGAATTTCACCAAGTATGTTGTGAAATATATTCAAACAACATATATCAGTATAATATATGTAAATATTTATTTTTATAAAAATGAATAGATATAATATAAATAGAGTTTAAAGTAAAATTAATAATTTAATCATGTTATAGATATAATATAAATGATATGTAAAAGGAAAGTAAATAATTGATGATCATTGACATATATTACTTTTTGAGGGAAAAAAATTTATGAGGATTAACCACAAAGTGACACCTGTTCACAATTATTTTACTTTATTTGAATAAGGAGATTGCCTAGATAATAATAGTTGTTTGGGATAAAATTATCATTAAATCAGTTTTAATAATCATACTTGTATAATTCACTCATATTAAAACACCTTACCATCACACTATATTTCTTAAGAATGGATAAAAAAAGTATTTATTTAAATAAACACGAGCTTTTTCGCTTTGGCATGATAGCCAAACCAAACTAATAGGCTTCTAAATTAGGTTATCAGCGCGTCTATCTTTTTGGTGGACAAACACGGCCTCTAGTTGTTTACGTAAAATCAAGTCTTATTTTATTTATCGGCCCTCTTGTTATCATGAAATCATGTTTAATTCAACTTCTTTATTGACGAACAACATAGTATAGAACTTAGATTTGTACAACGACTGTGATGTCTGATAGTAAAATGCACCCAACGTTCATGTTCAATATGACATTTGGTGGGAAAGGATAATCAAAGGGACATTTTAAGGCAAAAAGGTGGTCGAATAGACATTTGAAAATTTTCCTTTCTTAATTAGGTTGTGTGCTCCTACCAGCCTCTTATATTAATAGGCTTTTGTTGTCTGGACACTACAACAAGATCCAATGTGAGTGATGCATCATCAAAATTGTAGCATTTCCGTGGTGTATAAGCCACTAATACGTTTTTTTTCCTCAAAGCGAGTTTGCCACCAACTGTATTGAATACTCTCATGAGTCATTTCAGTGATTAACCTTTAGCTCAATGATAAACCTCGAGCAATTGCATGCATGGATTGTGCTGATACTAATATCACCCTCGGATCGGACTTGATCGGGCCTCCCATGGTCTGGTCTTCAATGTTAGTCGAATAAACCCTTTCTAGATACATATTCACATCTTTGTGTGCCATAGGGTTATCTAATAAGGAGTATATATCATTTATATATTATAAAAAATATATTTATTATATTATTATTTAACAATTAAAACAACGCCGGCAAAGAAATAATGTTATTGTTGTCTTATAGGAATTATTTAATGATTAATGACTCTTTATTAGTAGTATGGCAATTGGCAAGTAAGAAGAAATTATTAGAAGTATCTTGATAGACGGTATCGTGTATTTTACATGTATGGAGAGAGAAAATCAAATAAGGATTAACATGATAAAGCCATATGTACAATATGTATGTGTGAGACCACTATAACAGCTACGCAAATGAGATAATAATACTGACCAATGGAACCTACGTGAAACGACATCCATTGTTTCCACTGTGACAGTTGTAGAAGGGACATACCAAATATTCCCTCGACACGTGGCCCAATAAGTTGTTCATAACACTATACACCTCCGGCTATAAATACAAGACACAATCAAACGGTAAGGGATAATTACATTGCCACTCGCTATAACCATAAACTAATAAACGATCAATTTATGTCTTGCACACTTGTATGCGTAGAGAGACGATCATGAAAGAAATATGGATGCTTTTCTGAGCTAGAAACCTCTATCCATTCTAACCATCACGCTATGATAGTTTTCTCTACATCTTTGCGATACGTATCATTTATACATTATAAAAAATATATTTACTATATTATTATTTAACAATTAAAACAACGCTGGCAAAGAAATAACGCTATTGTTGTCTTATAGGATTATTTAATGATTAATGACTCTTTATTAGTAGTATGGCAAGTAAGAAGAATTTATAGAAGTATATTCATATACTAGTTTTCATCCCCCGTATTATAGGGGTTGTTATATATTATTTGTTCTAGTATTTATTTATTTTTTACATTTATATATATATATTTTTTTTTTTTTATTACGCCCTGCTTGCGGTGCGCGCATATAATGTATATATGTGTGAACCCTCGGGTGGGCAAAAGTAAAATTGCACTAATTTTGACGTTATTTTACTAATCTCGTGAAAATAACGTTAAAAGTGGCGGAAGGTTAATCAGGCGTCATGTGGTGGCGTTGATAGCCGAAAGACAAGGGCACATGCACCGATCAGCCGGTGTCCCGATGATTGAGTGCTATGTGCCTTATGTCCAAGGCTTGATGCAAAACTACTATCGAGCCGGGGGTCTCACCGGAAGCAGCCTCTCTATCCCTATGGGATAGAGGTAAGGCTGTCTACATCTTACCCTCCTCAGACCCTACCATAGCATTGCTATTGGTGGGATATACTGAGTACGATGATGATGATGATGATGATTTATATTTTTTTTATTGTATAAAAGTTAATAATATACTTATGGTTTGATGATAAATTGTTTTACAAATAAATAAGATGTTATAATCCGGTTTAAAAGCTATATGGTTTTGATGATACCCAAGACCCGTTTATTTCTTTTACTATAAAATTGGTTTTTTAATTATAAATAATATTTATGAAAGTTAATAATATATTTATGGTTTAATGAGCCCAAGACCCATTTATTTTTTTTACTATGAAATTGGTTTTTTAATTTAAATAATATATATATATATATATATATATATATATATATTTTAAAATAAATAATATATTAATTTTTAGTATATCCTATTTTATAGGATTTTTACATCAATAATTTGCTGAGAATAATTTTTAATTTAATGAGATGTTATAACCCGTTTAAGGAATATCTGGGTTTGGTAAGACCCATACCCATGAATTCGGGTCAAATGAATGGCAAGCCCCCATTTAAAAATCAAGCAAATATGGTGACTCCAAAAAATGGGGGAGCGACCACATCGCGACACGTAGGATTTTTATGTTTTCGTTTATATATATTATAGATAGATATAGATAGACGACCTCGTGTATTTTACATATATGGAGATAGAAAATCAAACAAGGACTAAGAGCATCTCCAACAACAAACCTCCACAAACCGGCATATCAACGCCACATTATATTCAAACTTTTCTTTAAAACATAATAGTTTTACACAACAACAAACCCCCACAAACCCTATCAAATAATATTATAATAATACAATATACATATACATGTCAATATATATATATATATATATGTGTGTGTGTGGTTGTTAGAGTAGAGC
Source organism: Bidens hawaiensis (assembly GCF_021521415.1). NCBI lineage: Eukaryota > Viridiplantae > Streptophyta > Magnoliopsida > Asterales > Asteraceae > Bidens > Bidens hawaiensis. Next base: position 169,194 of record NW_027493004.1, on the reverse strand, counting down.
CTCATCCTTTATCCCCTTGTGGTTTGGATGAAGTTTGTGTATGCAAACTTTGTAAACAAACTTTTTATCCACAACAATGAAGATTGCATCTCCTCGAGTTTGTATATGACAAATGTATCCAAACATAGGAATTTGATCATTGTTGTGGATGCTCTAACGTGGTAAACCCATATGTAAAATAGGTATGCGTGAGACCACTACAACATCTACGCAAATGAGACAATAATAATGGGCAATGGGACCTACGCGAAAGGACATCCACTGTTTCCACTATGACAGTCGTAGAAGGGACATACCATATATTCCCTCGACACGTGGCCCAATAAGTTGTTCATAACACTATACACCTCCGGCTATAATTACATGACACCATCAAACGGTAAAGGATTACATTGCCACTCGCTATAACCATAAACTATCAATTTATGTCTTGCACACTTGTATGCGTAAAGAGACGATAATGAAAGAAATGTGGATGCTTTTCTGAGCTGGAAACGTTTCTCCATTCTAACCATCATGATATGATAGTTTTCTCTACATCTTTGCGATACGTATCTTAGCATATCGCACCCTTGGATTCAAAACTCTCAGCTAGCCATACCCTTTGGATACACTTGTTCGATCCTGGTTGAACTCGTGTTTCTTCACCTATATCTATAAAAGAGAATAAATATATAAAGTTTTAGTTATATAATAATTAGGAGTGTTTAACATGTATTAAATTTAAAATAAGTTATTTTACGAATTTGTTGAAGAAACTTGTTGTTACTTGTTTGTCTACATCGATTAAGTTTACCCTTAGTTTTGAAAATCAAACATTAAATTGAAACTTCCGTGGATGCTGACTCTACGTATCTTATTTAGCTATTGATCCTATGAATGATGATTGATAACGAGAATTGGATAGGACAATCGAACCTAAACAAACACGTGGTAATAAATAATATCATACGTATGAGTTTATGTCTCTCTCGACTTATCATAATAATATTGTCAATGTTTTCTTATATTAATTTTTATTACTTAACAGTTTCATTTGAAATTACTTTTTGATGACTTGTTTTACTTGTAAGAAACTAATTATATCGCTTAATCTTACGATTTGTCTATTGTAACTTATCTGAAGAAATCCTTATAAACTATTAGTGTTTGAAAGAAAGTAGAAATAAATATTTTTCTTCAAAGAAAATTGAGAATGAACAAGATATTGAGGAATTGTCCATACGTAAAATCATAATCGAAATAATTGACTTTAAATAAGGAAAATTATATGTTAAGGTATAGAGGTAGGGTAGTGAAAAAAATCCAAATACCCATAAAAGGATAGATGCGGGTCATCTAGGACTTCCTCAAAAACCACCCGTAGAACATTTCCATCACCCGCATAGCATAAGCCAGAGGAAAATCAAAGAAAAACTCCAGAGTTTATTTGCGGGTCGATCAAGACTCTCTCAGAAGTCATCTGCAGGGTGTTCCCTTCATGCGCAAAGATGACTAGAGAGTAACGTCAGCAATATCAGTTGTGACCAACTTCCTTCTAGAAGATTTACGTGAAGATTATTTCTTGGAAAGCATGTGATGTAACAACAAATTAAGAAAGGACAGCTGGCGAGGTTATAACCGTGCACATGGCCAGTTGTCTTGCCCTATCATATGCGAACACATGTCCAATTTGTTACAAAAAACATTTCCTAGAAGAGGACAAATGTACCAATAATATTCCCACCTAACCACCGACTATAAATACCCTCTACATCATCATGAGATCTTCATTTACACTTCACATATTATATTCATCACTAAAAGTACTTTCTCTCCTTTAAGAACTGTACTTATTCTCACGCCGGATGGTGGTTACAGGAAGACACCCCCCCCCCCCCTTGTCCTTCCGTAACGAGCTCATGGTCTTCTGTTTTGCAGGTTTTCGTCACCGGACTTGTTGAGCTGAGCTTATACTGTTGTGTTATTAGTTATTTGATCTATACCTTGTGAAACCATCGGTCTATCCTAACCAGGATTAGATCTATGTTTCTTCGTAAAGCTAACACTGGATACTTATCAAGTTGTCAATTGGAGCACTTAACTAAACACTCCATGTCGTAACAAAGTTCCCGTAGGAGAATTTGTTTTTTGATGTCTTGTGGAAAATTTTGAGATTGTTTGTTAGTCTCTTGTCAATAATCAGCACATTGAGTAAGAAGTCATAGATTATTATATCCTCTGCATAATAGTTTACTTGAAGGTATTGAATGTAGTGTTTAGTATGCAATAATAGCAAGTAAAATAGAATAGACTACTGGAATGAATGAAAAAGAAAATATATTTGATTGATATATAGAATGGATTAACAATTATACAAGGAAACTCATTCTATCAAAACCATTCTTTGGCGGTTGGCACACCCCCCCCCTGCTTTTTTGTTTCTCGATTCCACCAGGCCACCTAACAATGTGACCACCACTGCTGCCCCCACAACCACCACTACCACCACCATCGTCGCTGAGACCACCACCATTACTCCCACCATCACTGTCACCACCATCCTTCTATTGCCACCTTTTATTGTTGGTAACTTTTCTATATAAATGAGGTAGGTTGGGGTATTTCTGTTAGTTATATTTCATTCTTAAATGTAAAGTGATGATCCATTTCCTTCTTATAGGTTAACCAAACAAAAAAAAGAAATAATGATCCATTTTATTCATTTGTTCATTACATTCCCTCGTCCATTTCGTTCCATTTCCACTTCTATACCACATATCAAACACAGCGTAAACTACCACTAAAGCCATATGTACTGGGGGCGTGGGTTAAGGCGAGAAGGGGTGAAAATGGTTTGGAACACCGCCCCCCCCCCCCCCCCCGGCGATTTTTGGGCGAAAAGGGGCGGGGGTGGAGGGTTATTGTCTCCCAAATGTGTTTAAAAATAATAATATTTTATTAAATTGACCGTTGTCAAACGGTCAACAATAAAAAAAATTAATTAAAACAATATATTTATATATCTATATAAACATAAACCTTCTTCTCCATTTCATATCTATTTTATATCATTCTTCTCCATTTTATATCTATATAAACATACACCTTCTCAAAAAATCTAGCAAAATGAATCATATAAACATTCAAACCTAAGTATATAATATTTGAGAAAATTCCTAAAATGTACATTTTAACTACAAAGGTCTACAAATTGTCCATCAAAATATGAAATTTCCTAAAGGCAAGGCCCATTACAAATTTGTCAGATCCGATCATTTATCCACGCCAAACGACGAATTTTCTAATACTACAACGCGTCACGTTGCAAAAAGTAGGTTGAACTGACCAAAGTTTTTTCTTTTCGTGAGTTCCAACTTCTGAGTAATTTATTTGTGAGAACCAACCAAATTTGATTCTGATCGACGGAATTTGTAGTTATGTACCATTCTTTAATTTCGAACAATAACAAGTACAAAAATAACATAAGCTTCATATAAAATATTTTATAACAAAAAAAAAAAACTCCGACCGCAAACTCCTTTCCCATGCGTGAATTTCAGTAGATTAGAAAGCCGCAAGAAGGCTAACTCTTTGATATCGTCCATCGCCAGATGGATCAAACTAAAATTGTTGTTTAAGAACTAATATAATAACTTCTAAATTATATCACAAGGACAAATAATAATATAACTTAATCCCACAACTAAATAATTTATGTTACATTTTGACACAAAACTCCCATCAACTTTTTTCCCGTTTTCATTTTGGAGATGCTTAGCTTGAACTATTATAACTCAACTCGCATAAATAAATTCGATAAGTATTATAACTGTTTTGCAATAAATGAAGGATTAATTTTCTTCAACTATCATGTCCTTCATAAATACATCCCATACAGATCTATCACACAACTGGCTACTTAAAATTTATAAAGATTTAGAAGGCTAGCAAATTTTCCATCCAATAATGTCAAACTACATAGTCCATAAAACAAGTCCAGCATATTTACAATCACAGACATCATCACTCCCCCATCAACATTCAAACCTCCACACACACACCTCTAATTAATATCAACATCTCCTAATTCTTCTACTTCAATCACATGAGGTCAAAGATCAGATCAGATCAGATCAGATCAGATCAGATAAATTAACTACCACCAAATTAGTTGCACCCTAACAAAACACAAACTACAAAGCCGACCGAAGGGGAGCCCTGAAAACAAACAAGCAATCACTTTTCATTACCTTCCAAGCTAAATCCCAACACTTCGTTACCAACTTTCAGTTTCTTGACATCTTGACTGAGCATATTAATATCCGTTTGACCATGCTACAAAACTCCCTACAAACAAGTGACAAAAGATTGAATAAATGTGATTTCGACATTTTGGTATTTAATGTTAATGGTTAACTTAATGTTGTAACTTACTGCCATGGATGATCACCCATGAGCATCATGTCTCCTTCATCATCAGTAAAGATAATTTCCCACTGGTTTCGAGGGTGTAACTGTCCCTTAATCTCAAACATTACTTCCAGTTCATCTATGAGCTCGTTATACCCTTTTAGTGCAGTTAAGTCCACTGCACGACCAACCGCCATCCCTTTCATTTGTACCTTCAATCATTACCATATGTTATATTTTTAATGCACAAAAGCTGCATTTCACGAGTTTTAGTGATAATATTTAACATGCACCTTATGTATAATAAATTTGGAAGGAAAAAAGTTTGTCGGCCCGACCTCACATGACCTCATAAAAATTACCAGTTTTGACCCAAACCCATTTAAACACGCCCCGAAACAAGGCCCGTAAGCAAACCTAACATTCAGTGAACCATTTGGTGGGAAGTTTGCTTATTTAATAAATGAATAAACATGAGCAAAATTTTTTATTTATTTAGTTAAACGAATGAACATGGACACATGTCTCATTCGTCGATTTATGTTCCCTTACGTTCGTTCATTTATGTTCCTTCGTTTACGTTCAATGTTCATTAATATATTCATTTAAATTTTAGGTCGGTTACAGCTTAATCTAGTTTTAATAACTTTTGATCCCAACACATAGTTGTTCGCACTTACTTTTTCTTGGTTTTAGCTCAATTATGTCCGTTTATCAATGTTTAGTTATATTCGTTCGTTTACATCCATTACGAACCTACCCCGGACAAAACATGTTGCCACCCCTAGCAGATAAAATGTACCTTGGTACGACTACGTGTACAAGTGGTTTGTTTGCTTTGTACTTCTATTGGTGACACTTGCAACTGCCCTTGATCTTTGCAATCTTTAAACAGGTCAGACTTCTGGTCTGAATTATAAACAGATAATACATGTGGTATGTGTCCATTAACATCGCTTTTTGTAGGAACCTTTAAGTCAATACCAAATAGTCTACAGCTTGAAATACTTTCAGGTTTCTTCATGTCAACTGAAGAATCATTAGGCTGTTTCAGGGTTGCTTCTTGAGGTGAGTAAGTTGACCAGGTGTGCTGACCTTTTTGATCTTCAGTTTCAGAAACAAACATGTTCCTAAAATGGCAGCCATTGTTACCATTTTCAGTCTGACTTAAATGCCACGAACTTTGAAAATCACTCGACTGTCCATCGGGAGTACAACTCATCTGAGCTGAAGGATTCCAAACAGTTGAACTTGCAGATTCTAAAAAAAGCATCCAAAATATATAAAAAGAAGATATATCATGCATAATTATTAATTTGTTAATTACATATCAAGATTCAGGATTACTCACCAAAAGTTGGGATTTCAACTGAAGGCCTAGGCCTTTTAGTTTTCAGCTGCACTGGTTGAACCAAACTTGTTGGAACAGGAGTTACAAGTACTTCAATCTCCCATGGAGAAACCCTTTCTGGTCTTGTAATAGATGCAGGTTCGTCCCATTGAACCTGATATATAATTATAATTACAATTAGTTCAAAGATTCAATATTTTTTTGGAAATTAAAACATGTATTAACCTTCAAAGAGCGCCATTTAGAGGATTCCCACTGAGGAGATACATCCTCAACTCCAACTATTGTCCCTGTAAACCTGATTAACATAATGAATTAGTGATTATGCCACGTAAGTATTTGGTAGAGTAAAAAAGAACGTGATTATTGCAAAAACTGAAGTTACCTTCTTTCAGGTGTGTCCTCACCCTCAAATGGCATCTTGAATCTCATGCCAGCAATAAACTTATTGTTTACAGCTTCTATATACTTGTTCAAGCTAATGATGAACTGACTTGATCTGAAGAAATTTCATTAAAATTCAAGAATGTTTAATATTCTTTTAAATTACCAATTTGACCAGTTAGATAATGAAACATAATACAGATCGGCTAATTCATAAGAAAAAATATTACCTCAGTTTGTAGTAAACAACAAAACGGGTTTGGGTTGCAACCGCGTGTGATGCAGTTGCAAGCACACCAAGGTGCATGCTCTGGCTAGAAATTACAGACGATGGCATCGAGGCTGGTTGACGGGCAAAACGTTTAACACCAACCCGCAATTCACCATTTTCTCCCCTATACATAAAAAAAGATTAGTCAAGATGTTATAAGAACTATAATAACATATGTGCATGAAACTAATAACAATAGCATGAAGAGTTTACCTAAGAAATACAAATGAATCACCAGCCACTAATTTCTTACAAGTAACAAAAGTACTCCATCCAGTTGTAAGCAAATGCCTTCTAGGTTGACCTGCATGGTCAAAAAGAAAAAGTTGGTTATCAAGAATGATAGAATAATCCAATAACTGATATGAATCTTGATACAGTAATCAAACTTTAGTTTTAAGAGCTAAGAAATCCGATTACTAGGATAAAGGTATAAATTCCAATCAATCCCTAGGTTTAAGGGTCGGGTATCTGATTCCGATTTTGACTAATCTAACTCATAATAATCACTTTGAAAAGACGCATCAAAACACCCTTTAAAGTAGTAACATATAGACAAGTAGTCAAAACAGTATTGACCTCTAAAGATATGCTTAAAGCGCCACTCGAATCCATGAAGATCTTTGGCTATTAACTCCTGAGTAGGTGTTGGTTGAGTCATGTCCTAAACAAACTCAACAAATTAGGACATCAAAAAGATCCCATACAGGGTTCGGTAGGTGTAGTACCAAAATAATTCCAAAAATTACCAAGGGGGGTAAACATTCATTTGCATGTTTCCGAAGCACTGAAAAACCACCATGAGTGCTAGTATCAGAAGCTGTCAATACTTTGCAGAAAGAGTGAACATTCTGTTTAGGAGGCTCCGCAATGCATTCATCAGGAATCGCAGTATCGCAATCACTTTGCTACAAATCGTTACAAGAATCATAAACATAAAGCTTCATTTCACATAATTCACACTATTCAAAGGTTAAATCTTACATTTGGTTCTGGAAATAAGGTGATTTGAGCATAAACTTCATCAGTTTCTTGCTCAGCCTGCGAATTTAGCCGACTCGACATCAGTACATCTTAAAACATATGAAAGTAAAAATAATAATAATAATAAATGCATGTGACATATTATGATTACCAGTAGGTGAGTATGAACAACACGGCAAAGGATCTTAGATTTAAGGTGAAAGAGATTAATCCTCTGGTTCAATTCCTGATTTGTTGATGCCTCTAACTAATAATAATAATAATAATAATAACAATAAAATCCCAATTATAGCAGCATATGTAATAAGATGATACTAAAATTAGGTCAGTCAGAGTTTATAATTATAATTATAATTAATAATAATTATACCTGTTCCATGTGACCTTGAGGAAAGTAAAACACCTTCTCTCCGTCTCTTGGAATATCCACTAATGGCCCTGTGCATGCCTTCCATAGCTCCTTGTACAGCAGATCTTCATTACAAAATTCAAACTAATTATTATTCTTATTCTTAGTGAAGGAAATTAGGGATTTGAGTAGCTACCTTCAGAAGAGAGCATGATTTAATTAGTAGCAAATAAGCACCGTAGAGTCTAGTAAACAAGCGAATTGAAGGGATTAAACCGGCGCACCCTAGAAACGTGAATCGTGGTTGCTTACAGCCGTTGATAATGCTTCCAAGCTGGAGAGGTATATATATGTTACAACACAAGAGCTGTGAAGGTGAATGGAGGAAGCTTAATAATTATACTTGTTTTATGTTGTGTTTTCTCACTCTAAAACTAAAACACTTTTGTTTTGCTGTCGCTTTCTCTCTCTGTGACTGTAATAAGCCTTTGTTTGTCTCCTTTCATGGTGGCGTGAGCCTAACTTACTTTAACCTAACCATGGTATGCTTAACTTAACTTATCTATGTTTAAGTTTATTACACTATTATATAAGATACACGTATAATAATAAATATCTAATAAGTTTATAACTGCACGAGTCTTACGGGGAAGGGATAATAATCGTCTACATTAATTTTGACATTCTGGACATGACTCGTTTAATAAGGCTGTTAATGAGGAAACTCAATGTAAGAAAACTCTCATTGACTCGTATTTCGAACTTGAAACCACAATCATCACTCTTATATCATTAGGCCGAAGCATTAACGGTGGTTTTAGCTTGGGTATTACTGAGAAGCACTCGGCAATATTGTTATTAATTAAACTGTGGGTGTTTTGATTTAACACGGTTGGCATATATTGATAAACCACAACTCGTGAGTATTGTGACATACCCATGGAATTTTACCCACAAATATGTTGGCTAGTGAATGATGTACGGATGACAAGTGTGCATTATCCATCGTAGGTAAGACCAATCAACTAATGAAATCCATTCGATTTACTAGGGGACGTCGAATCTACTTGTCTTACTCATGAGGCGATTTACGGTTAGATTTCACAAATTATCTTGGCGTCACATGTACTAAGTTTACTAGCGGGCATCGAGTCAATTTGATTAACTCGTGAGACATGTTTACGATTGTATAATTATCTTACTATCAAATCTAAAGCAACAAACAGTTAGACACAAGTGTTTATGAACCTTTTAATGGTTATATATTCAAAATCGGAACTTAAACATTTAAATTGATGGGGAGTGGGGCGAAAATATTCAAAAAACATGTGTAATTGGTTTTAGATTAGGAGGGGTCCAATCAAACAAGATAATATTATTTAAAATCAATTGTCTAAAGTTACACTTGTAAGCCTAAAAGTAGGGGTGTTCAACTTCAAACTTCTTCTGGTTCTAATAAAACTTCATACATGTATTAAGTATACGTATATGTAGTTATAATAACTTTAAACATTTGTTGAAGAATCAGTAATATGTTAAAAATGATAAAAACAAATATTTTTTTGGTACTTTATATGCATGTTTATACTGTTTTTTATATATTGTTATAATAAATCAAGTAAATATGGAATATTGGAATTTGTCAATTTACAAGTGAAAGGGAAAAAGACAGAAAGCACGGTCCACGGATAGCAGCGAAAGGATGTCCGTACCCGACCCACCCACTGCCCACGGGGCCGTCCCAACCTATAAATTACCATTAATACATATTTTTTTTAATGTATTATATACCAGAACTAGTGAAAGTTCAAGGTCGTGCTTGAAAGTCATCGGACGTATTGAAGTTCTACCTTACTCATGACTTTATTATTGTCTTTTAAATTAATTATTATTTCAAAAATATTTGTATTTACAGAAAATGTCATTTCAATTAAATATAGGCTTTAAAACCATAATTATAAAAAAAGCTTAATTATATACATAAACCGTATATGATCTTATGTTACATTTTATGAAACATGACTACTTGAAAAAAACACGTCTTAACCGTATATTTGAAATTACATAAACCAAATATAAGTAAAATTAGTTATGATAATATATCATTAAAAGAATCAAACAATAGGCTAAGACACATCTTCGACCATGTTTAGATGCCTAACACATCGTTGACAATGTGTTTGGAGCCTAGCGCATTGTTGACTATGTGTTAGCTAACTCGTCAGCAGGACTACCTAACACATCGCCGACTATGTGTTAGAAGAGGGGTAAATCTGGAAAACCGATTTCGAGGGTACAAATTTAGAATCTCTCACCATTAAGGAGCTATTTTGTGAATTTTCCTCACAACATAAATGCTAAATCTGACTGTTTGGAAAAAACCATATATATATATATATATTAAAGATTTCATAAGCATGAATAAAGTAATATTAACATGTTATGGTTTGATCATCACGGTGTTCTTTCTAGAGGGGAGACGGGTATTATACTATTATATTTTACGCTTTCGGAATGTAGCGTCCTAAATTTCATTATGATGTATGTGGATATATAAAGTCTCGCATTATGATGATAAATATCTATATATGATGTGTTGCTATGAGTTATGATAGCTATTGTTATGTATGGACCAAAATGTGATAAAACGGTAAGAGTTGAAATTGTACCATCAACTTTAAAACAAGAGTTGCATATATTCGAACTTGAGGGATTAAACTTGGTTGGTAGGCAGATTGGAAAAAGAAACATGAATGGTATCATGGATTCATGTTTCTTGTGCTGTCTAAAAAGGAAATTGGAAAGAGTAACCGGAGAGAAAACAAAGAGAAGGGGAAAATAGAGAAAAGAGAAATGAAGTAATTACCGGCCTAATTCGAGAAATCAAACAACAGTTTTTTTGGATCATCATCGTCTTCATCTCTTTGACTTTCAACCATTTTAAAGTTGTTTAAAGCCATCAATGTCCAACTCCATGTCCAAGTCTTAAATCAAATAAGGGTGAAAATCATATCCGTGAAACATATTTCCAAGAAGTTACCATAGCTTCAAAGTAAAAAAAAATTAGCTTTTGTTAATTGAGCATCATATTCAACAATAAATAAATATAGTTCAGTCAGATTATATTCACCAAAATAATTAGGTAAATTAGATATGTGTTGCTCATTAAGTAACATATATAACCCATCAATTAAGTTAGTGCTTATATTAAACGACTTCTCACATAAGCTTAGACTCACTATCTTCAACGCAAACATGGAATCAAAAGAAGAAGGCAAAGATTCAGCCTTCATCAACCAAATGAGTTAAGGTTTACCAATTACGCCTAGGAATCAGCCTCTCAAATGAGCTTGGGTTCAATATCATGGAGTCAAACAAGAGAGAGAGAGAGAGAGAGAGAGAGAGAGAGAGAGAGAAGGTCGAATATGTTCAATGCTAGCAACACATCTCTCTATGGTTCTCCATTTAGAAACAACTTTGTTTCTCTGTAGATAATAGAACGTGTTACGTGTTAGGTCCGCAAATGGCCCATGGTCGGCAGAGGAGCAGATAAAATCACACACTGTAATCGAAAAACGCAATTTTATAAGTAACCAATATTTTTTCCAACAAATGATATACGTCGTTGCGAATAAGTTACTAAATCTATATTATACTTTATTGTAATTAATAACAAGTTGTCGTCAACAAACAAAAAAACTCACCTAACGTATTCTTTGGAACGGGGGTGTATGCATATTTTGTTGCATTTGTTTTTGGGCATGCCTGAATCTAACTGGGGTTTGCGGTGGTGGAGGGACTGGATCGGAACGTAAAAAAGAGTGATTCTAGTTGAGACCAAAAATTAAGTTTTGGGATAAACTGATCCGTTTTGTTAATCAGTTATAGGAATTAGTTCGGTCTGGCTACACTATTGTAAACCAAATAGTTTGCACATAAAATTTTAGGCCTTAGAAAGTCGGCCAAAAGTAGAGAATTCGATCCTAAATTGTTTTGGCTTTACTTGTAAGGTTTTCTGCTTGAAATTCCTTTTACTAGCAAATGAGTCGATAGACATAGAAGAAGACAAATACCTACTAGTTGAAATTTGAAATTTGAAATTACGGAAAGGAGATTGATGTTTATAGAGAGATACTCAATGTATGATAAAAAGGAAAAAAAAAAACAATCTTTATATCGACAAAATGGTTAACAATCGATATATTGAACTGTAATAATCAAATGATATCCACGGCTAGGGAATTTGGTATCTGAAGAAACACTAAGTGACCCCGGCAGATTACGGATAATCTTAGGGTCAAGTAGATGTTTCCCACGAGGGTTAGGTCCGGCAAAGATGGTTATTCTTCTGATGACCTGCAAAACAGACACCGTGAGCTCGTCACTGAGAAGGGGGGGGGGGTACCTCCTTGTGACCACCCTCCGGCGTGAGAATCAGACTAGATTGCTCTGAATATAAATGTATATTAAGAGAAATAGCTAGAGCAGATAAGATATGTGATGGTATAAGATAGTATATGATACCGTTCCAAGGTGTTGGAGTATTTATAGCCGAATGTAGGTTTCCAAGCAGGTACAGCCAGCTGTATAATATTCCTTTTCTACCAACTGTGGGCTACGCACGTGCCATGCTAGTGGTTGGTGGGTAGGCAGCGGCTGATAGTGACATGGCCGGCTGTGTACTATTCCTTTTCCACCAACTGCAGGCTATGTACGTGCCACGACAAGGGTTGGTGAGTAGGCAGCGGCTGATAGTGACATTTTGTACTAGAGCGTGCTCCTCGTCGTACTGTTGTCAGTGAGCTGTCACCCTGTGATTGGTTCATGGGCTGCTTTGGTCAGATCTTGTCTATTTTGTCCATACCTTGGCAGGTATAGTACAAAAGATCCTCCAGAAGCGTACGGACTGGCTCATTTGGGCGGGAGTATTCCCGCCTTGCTCATTCCTTCTTCAGGTGACATTACTGAATTATTGAGAGTTAGTGCCTTGTGCGTGTAGCCTTGCTATTAGTGCGGGTAGCCTTCCCTGGTGGCTTGTATCAGCAGCTGCGGGAACAGGCGGGGTACTTCACCATTGGGAGGCTTTTCCTGCGGGAACAGCTGGCGTACTGCGCGTAAGGTCTTCATCTCTCTGAGCATGGTGGGTCCTGCGGAACCAGTTGGTCTTTGCGCAGACGTCCCTCTTCAAGGTGAGTCTTGCGGGTCCAACTGGGCCCTGCTGGGGCCTACTTATTCAAGTCCCCCCAGTCCAATGTTCTTCTCATGAATTGTTAATAAGTGAGGTGAACTTTTGGACTTAAGCAAAGGGTTTTGAAAAGGGTTTTTAGTTTTAAGGTTTTCCGTGGGGATTCTTCCCGCGGTTTTCCTAATGTCACGTGCAGAAATTCCCGACTTTTCTGCTTTATCTTTGGGTATGATGCGGGTAGGTGTGTAACCTCCTCGCAAGTCAGGAGCGTTGAGTTTCACTTGTGTAGATTCTCCACGAGGTTTTGGTAGTTTTAGACATATTGATCAATTATGTTAAATAACCAATTCCATCTTGGAGCTTCAAACAATCTAGTTGTCAACGTTCCCGCTATGCGGGGATGTTATTTCCCTTTCCACAAGCATGGCCCAGAAGATCCTTCTTGGTTTTAATTCCCTGCAAGTGCTAAGTATGTGAAGGGTTTCGCCTTGACACTGTACCCGCACTCGTCTTATAGTTACTTGACTTCCAAGGTATTCTTGGCTTCAATTCCCTGCAGGTGCTAAGTATGTGAAGGGTTTCGCCTTGACACTGTACCCGCACTTGTCTTACGGTTTCTTGGTTACCAAGGTATTCTTGGCTTCAATTCCCTGCAGGTGCTAAGTATGTGAAGGGTTTCGCCTTGACACTGTACCCGCATTTGTCTTACGGTTTCTTGGTTACCAAGGTAAGGGGGTATATTCCCTCTTATTTTTGAATATTTGTTTCACGCATATTTTAGTTTAACTTAGCAATTTCTTGAGTAGTTTGGATAAGTTAACCTTTCAACGTGGCAGATGATAGGTTAAAGTTTTGCTCTCTTTCGTGATTGTGCGGGTAAGACCGTCACTTTCACTTAGTAGGATGGCTAAACTTTACCTATATCTGACCTGCGTGAAGGTTTTCCTCATCTTTTCCTTAGAAATTTTCTAAGTGTTTTAAATAAGTTAACCTTTCGACGCGCGGTTGTCAATAGGTTGATGTTCAGTTTCTTCCATCATGATTGTGCGGGTAGGACCGTCACTTTCATTTAGTGGGATGACCAAACTTTACCTATAACTGACCTGCGTGAAGGTTTTCCTCATCTTTTCCTTAGAAATTTTTGCCGTTTCTTGTGTTTATGCGGGTTTTGCCGCCTTCCACACCCAACGACTTACTTCCCCACTTATTTATGCGGTGAATACCGGCATATCAGTGTTTTGAATAAGTTAACCTTTCGACGCGCGGTTGTCAATAGGTTAATGTTCAGTTTCCTCTATCATGGTTGTGCGGGTAGGACCGTTACTTTCATTTAGTGGGATGACCAAACTTCACCTATAACTGACCTGCGTGAAGGTTTTCCTCATCTTTTCCTTAGAAATTTTTACCGTTTTTTGTGTTTATGCGGGTTTTGCCGCCTTCCACACGCAACGTCTTACTTCTTTCCATATTTATGCGGTGAATACCGGCATATCAGTCTGGAAAGTTCATAAGTATAAATGTAAAACCATCAGCGTCAATGTGATTTGGAGAATCATTTCCATTAGAAGTGGCTCTAGGCCTTTTCTTTACAAATTTGGAATTGATCTACATGCAGCCTGTGTAATTGAGCTCCATTCCATGTTCTTGGGATGGGGGTGTCATCGAGCCTTTCGAGCCGATATGCACCTGGTTCGGAATCTCGTTGTTTACGCAGTATGTAGTCTCCAACATTGAAGCTGCAGTTTCATCCGTGTTTTCCCCAACTGGGTTTCTACACGCATTAGCCTGCTTAGCGTCCATTACGCCACGATGTGAGTGAGTTTCCCATTTCTGACGAATGCTTCGACGACGTCCTTCAAGGATACGCATTCCTCCGTGGTATGGCCTTTTGTCCTGTGGAAGTCACAGGATTTGCTCTGATCAGCGTTGTGACGCTGTCGGATTATTGGAGCCTTTGGCCATGGGAGCCTCTCGGTGGCAAATATTTCGGTGACGCTCTTGGTGAGTGGCGTCCATCTGGAGTTCCGGTTCGACGACTGCATGTTATCTCTTCCGCCTAACCGAGGGTGCGAGCCGGATGAGGTGTCAAAGTTTACCCTTGACTGCCAAATACCAAGCTTCCTCTTTTTGTTTTGTCGGGCGGTAAGGACGTTATTTTCTCTTGTTTTTTGAGTGTAGAGGTTTGTGCTCTGGGGAAGATCTCTACCCAGTTGCTTTTCCGTTTCCGCAAAGCGTTTAGCTGCTGTCATGATGGCATCCCACGTGGATGGCATGCCATCTTTACCCGTTAAGGTGCGGATGAGCTCTGGGTCTTCCGCGCCCTGGATGAAAGCAGCGCGAACAAGATCTTCGCTAATAGTGCCCAGACTTAGCTTCTTTGAATTGAAGCGCGTGATGAAGTTTAGTAAAGACTCATCTTCCTCTCGGATGCAGTTGAGGATCGTCCATTGCTCTTTAGTATACTTTCTTTGTTGACTGAAGTGTTGGGTGAACTTCTGCTGGAAGTCTGCCCAATCGTAGATGTGATGGACCGGTAGACGGTCGAACCACGCTCTGGCTGCCCCAACAAGCGTCATTTGGAACATGTAACACCACGTGGGTTCCGTCAATTTCTGACGGTTGCCCCCGCTATGAATCTGTTCAAATGATCGTCTGGGTCAGATATACCATCATATGTGCCTATGTTGGACATTTGTTTGGCACTTTCGGGGCAATTGCTTCCGCAATATCCCTTGCAAATTTGGACGTTCCCGCATTTGCAACAGTTGGTCTGAAGGTTTTAGAGAAGTCACGTGGGTTTCCACCCGCGTTTTTTGGTTTAAAGGTTTCTCCAAAATTTCTTCTGTGGAAATCTGCTTGTTTACGCTTCCCTTTCGCCCTATGGCGCGAGTTTGCGTCACTGTCAGATTCTTCCCAATCTTTATCATACTCGCACTCATTACTCATGTTGAGCTGTTGTCGAGTGCTTCCGATTTCGTCAGCCTGTTGGAGTGAACGTAAGCGTTCATCCAACTCAGCTTGGAATTCCTTCTGACGTGCTTCCGCCCACGCTTTAACTTGATCAAGTGTTTGGCGGGGGAGCCTCGTCTGTTGTCTCTCCAACTGGGTATCGGTGAATCCCAGGGGGATGATTATTTACTGCACTTGCCCCGGCTTGGGTAACCGGGGTAGTGTTCGTAAATATTGTGTACTCGCCGGTGTTCCCCCCAGTAGCTGGGGTTGTGGTTACTGGAGTTTCTTGGTCACTCGTTGGCCTTGGCACCAGAGTAACCTTAACCATCTTTCCAGAGGTTTTGAAAAAACTGAGAAAATTAGTTCTAGCTTTTATGCACGGATGGCGCCAATGAAGAAACACTAAGTGACCCCGGCAGATTACGGATAATCTTAGGGTCAAGTAGATGTTTCCCACGAGGGTTAGGTCCGGCAAAGATGGTTATTCTTCTGATGACCTGCAAAACAGACACCGTGAGCTCGTCACTGAGAAGGAGGGGGGTACCTCCTTGTGACCACCCTCCGGCGTGAGAATCAGACTAGATTGCTCTGAATATAAATGTATATTAAGAGAAATAGCTAGAGCAGATAAGATATGTGATGGTATAAGATAGTATATGATACCGTTCCAAGGTGTTGGAGTATTTATAGCCGAAAGTAGGTTTCCAAGCAGGTACAGCCAGCTGTATAATATTCCTTTTCTACCAACTGTGGGCTACGCACGTGCCATGCTGGTGGTTGGTGGGTAGGCAGCGGCTGATCGAACGATCTTCACCTTTCATCTCTACAATAAGTTATATAGAGGACCTAAAGTGTTATCATATACAACCTTCAAGATTTTTTATCTTGATAAAAGCCAAATATTGTAATTATTCAAGCAAGGTAAGTTAACAACCCTTAGCGATCCATTTTGTTTATTTGTGATTTTGCAATTTTTACTCCCTTTAGAGCATTTTTAATGGGTTCTCTATCTCCATCTTTAAAGTTTAACTAAAAAATATAGTTTCTTTAATTTATACATCATTTTGTAATAACATTCCCCAACTCATTCTCCATTACCATCTCTATATTCTTTTTTCTCTTTTTTTTATTTATAATCTTAACTCCTAACTGTTTTGTTTTATTATCATTTTCAATATAAATTGATTTCTAATATATATTAATAGAAGGATAGTTGGAAATGGAGTATTGTGGCAATACTCTAAATTTGGAGGCTTCCTATATCATTTCACTAAAATTTAGAAATGGGGTTTGGAGATAGAGAATAGGTTGGAGTGATTATTTAGATATTTTTCCTAAATTTTAGAAATGAAAATGGGTATGAAGAACGTATTGGGAATGCTCTTATCGTTAACTCGTTAAGTTATAATATCCACATTGTTAAGTATAATATCCACTCGTTAAGTTAAAATACTCGTTAAGTATTTTGAAAATGAATTCACGTGGTGATGACATTGGGATTATTCAACTGTTTTAGATGGATCTTGTTAATTCAAGACAAAATTCAGTTTAGTTTTCACTAAAATATAAAGATTGAATTTCAGAAATCGGTTATTCAAGTGTGCTAGCCAAGCCAAACCAAACCGAAAAATAGATTAGCAAAAGAAAATCTCAAAAAACTAAAACTACATCATTGGTTGAATCGATTCTTCTACTTTATGTTAGTGATTTTTGTGTAATTGAGGATTAACGTGTTGATCAAGTTAATTGTAATATGAATCTAAATAAGTCGGGTGCGGTGTGCACACTGATTTAATCTTATTATAATTTTAGGGGCGAAGCCCCTAAGTCATGGAGGTTCCAAGGGGGCAACAGGGGTCCGGGGGCAGCGCCCCTAGTAGCAGGGTCCAAGGGCAGCAACCCCTGGCAGAGTCCAAGGGGCGCTTCTGGCTGGAGTCGAGCTTGAAAATATTTTATTCGGACATTTGTTGCTTCATTAAATCGTATTAGAAATTTAATTATATTAAATTTTGTAATTAAGATTATTATTAATTATAATGAAACAACATGAGGTCTGTTGGTGTTTTTGAATTTCAAACATGCTGTTGTGATAACTGCTAAGCAGTACGTTATAACTGACCCAACCCTAATATATTATTCATCTTGATCATGCGTAACTTCTTTGGTTCATCGTAACATACACAAATCATGCTTGAGTTTTGCTCATAATTCTGAGTTTCATCCGGTCAAAATATTTGGTAACCACAAATAATTTTGATCTGATAGTGTTTACACGAATCTCAGATATCCAAATATAATCGTTTGCAGAAATTCCCCAACACTTTATCGGTTCGATTTTATTGGTTTTTCAATTATAGTTTGGTTAATTAACTTTTATCCTCACCTTACCTTGGAACTAGGGTTGTCACTTTTACCCAAAACTCGAAACCCAACTTGAGAAAATTCATACCCGAGCACGAACTAACTTGACCCGAGAAAAAAGGCTAACCCGAACCGAAGTAATTCGGGTTGGTTCTTAGGTCCGAATTCAAGGTTTCGGGTTAACCCGAAAAACCCAAATAAACTTTTAGTTTTAGAACATAGGCTACGTCTTAGCCCCGCCATTATCATAATTTAATCCAAATCATTTCACATATTAAAAATCGATTGCTTATTGTTTATTATCAGTTTATGAGTAAAAGTAACTATAATCCAACACCCTAATCACGGGATACTGGAGACGATTATGTCGTTCTTGTTTATTATGGTTGAACTTTGTTAAATTTTACTCTTTTTAAGAAGTTTAATCGGTTTATTTTTGTTTTTTATTGGTTTATTTACAGTAGGAGCAAAGAAGAATATATTACATTTAAATCTAGCATATTTAGCAATGTAGTTTTTTTTCTTAGGATACTCAAAACCTGATTAACCCAACCCGAAAAAACCCAAACGCGAATTACCCGAACCCGAAGAAAACTCATATTTAGTGAAAAAAAATCCTTTTATTATAAGTTAGAAGGAACTTGCTATGAAAAAAGATAACATTTCGAAAAATACCATATATATTTTGGGTTAAAAATGTAAACTTTGAAAATAGAAGAACCCAAAAATAATTTAATAATAAATATCGTAAGTAAATAATATATGTGGATTATTTTAAGTTAGAAGAATTCATATTAAGATAATGGAGGAAAGGATTCCATCCCACATAGAAGGAAGGAAGAAAATGAAACTCCTTTACATGAGTATAAATAATGAAGATAAATTTCATCTCACATGGAAAGTGAGAAAGATTTGGAAACTCTTTATAAGGAATAGAGTTTCCATAGTAATATTCTTTTATGCTTAGCATGACCCAGTGGTCCTAGTAGAGGGTGCGGAGAACCCGACGCACATGAGCTCGGGAGAGGACGAGAAGGCGACAGCGAAGGGCGATTGACGCAATGTGGCGCTTTAATGGCGCACTTTGCACTTCGCACGCTCGCATCTCCGTGAGCCGCCTTATTGTTTTTGGAAAGTGGAAGCGAGACCAGGAAGTGACAAGTTATGAAAGCTAAAGGACTAAATTGAAAATTCTTGATTTCAAGGCCCATCGCGATACGCGATGGATCAAAGGAATAACGCATCGCGAACGCGATGCGTACATCATATTGCCCCAGGATGGGGGGTGTCGCGATACGCGATCGCCTAACCTTTTGGGTCATTGCGATATGCTATGACCAGCGAAGTTATCGTGACACGTGGCAGGTCTACTAGGTGACCAATCATACTTAGAGTGCGGCGTCGCAACACGCGATGGCCGAACCAAAGTTCCATCGCGATACGCGATGGAATATTATATTCAGTGGTGGTTAAGCGCTCCATCGGGATACGCGATAGATCCCTTTTTAACCCATCGCGTATCGCAATGGGTCATGATCTCAACTCTGTAAATAGGGGTGTCGGGCTCTGCCTTATGCGTCCCAAAACAAGAATTTTACATTCACTTCCCTCGTTAGTCGTGCTTCAACCCCGTTGTCCCGAATATACATTTTCGAAATACGTGCAAGGTGTAGAAGTATTGTTACATCATTTCCTCGATACCGACGGCAAGTAGGAGTGTTTCCCACGTCAAGCTTAGGCATTTCTAGAAATACAAAGCCATACAAAGTAGGGGTTCCGCCTGATTATTTTATTATATATGGCTTAAACCCTAGTCGAGGGTACAGTCTATACCTTGAATATACAATAAGTGGAATATAGTTTTCATATGGAGAGGGTATAGATAAAATATTATTTCTTTATAATTATAAAGAATTTATAATGTTTCTTAAGTAATAAGAAACCTGGTATATACGTTTCTTCATGAAAAAGAAATGTGACATCGTCAATTTCGGGTCCTTTTTGTATTTGTTTTTGTATTCGTTTATCATGTAATCCGACCTGTTTTATAAACCAAAACCTTCGATATAATCAAAATGACGGATTTTATGTCACATATTTATTTTATACTTGTCAGGTCTCAAAAACACCCTTTTCGGTCCCTAAAATGCCTTTAAAACGCTTAAAACGAACTTCAAGGACTAAAACTACCAAAGTTGAAAATACGATTTTTTTTCCTCCGTGACCTTAGCGCCGCGCTAAGTTCAAGGGCAGAGGCGTTAGCTCCGCGTGAAGGGGAGTCTGCACCAGCAGCTCGTTTTTGGCTTTTTATGCTTTTTTGTGCTCATAACCAACTCATTTCCATGCATAACACTTTATAAAAGACTTGTTCAACTTACCCTATGTATACAAGACCCTCTTCTTTATTTTACACCTGCTCATACTCGAAATTCTCTCTTAAATTCAAAGATCTTAAGGTCGTTCTTCATGAATTCTTGGCAGTTTGACTTTCCAAAGTCAAACTGACCATGTTCTTTCATTTTAATTAACTTGTTAAGTCTTATTAACACTCGAAACTTATTATACAATATATATATAATATGCACCCCTTTTTACCTTTAGTGGTCACTTCTCCAGTCGGTGGAGTGTCGGGCCTCGTAAGGCAAGGTTTCATGGAGGACTCACGTGGTCCTTGATATATATATATAGGTATTGGATTTCAGAAGTTTTTTTTTACAGCGAGAAGTGCGAGAAGTGAATGTGTAACTCCATTAATCCCTAATTTCACTCCATTTCTTATGTGTAGGTTCATTATGTAGGTGCATATGTATGTGTGTATGTACATATGTTTGTATATGTGTACGTATGTTTGTATATGTGTATGTATGTTTGTATGTGTGTAGGTACATAGGTTTGAATGCTACTTGGTACATTTATATGTTTGTAGGTATGTTTGAATGTGTAATTAAGACATAAATACAATCAACCTACATATATGTATGTAACATCATATGAAAGAGAGTGAAATTAGAGATTAATGGAGTTATACATTCACTTCTCGCTGTAATATCACTTCTCGCAAGATCATCCCCTATGTGTGTGTGTATATATATATATATATATATATAGAAACATGATCAAATACAACGCACCTACACATAAGAAAGGGAGTGAAATTAGGGATTAATGGAGTTATAGCTTCACTTCTCGCACTTTTCGATGTAAAAAAAACTTCTGAAATGATCCAATACATATATATATATATATATATATATATATATATATATATATATAGGGATAGTTCAAGAGAGAAATGATATTATTGCAAGAAATGTAAGAAATGAATATGGACTACTAGTTTTGTTTTAAGTTTTAAATGTTTAAAACTATATAAAGAAACTATTAATTATTCTCTTTCTTTTAATATAACTAATAAACCATAATACTTATTTATTTAATTAATATAACTAATTAAATTATTATAATTAGAAAATATTAAGAACTCATTTATTTTTATAACTTACTTTTTGTTTTTTGAATTTTTATCCTACACATGTATAATTTATTCATACATTAAAATTTCTTTCTATCAAAAACTAATTTCTTCCAACTCAATATATTAATATCCATCAACACATACTTACATTATGATGAATAATACCAAAAAACAATTTTACATGTGTTTGAATTAGATATTAACCAAAAAACATACAACTTACACAAAAACGTATAATCTACACTTGTTCTAAGAATAAGACAACATATAGCCTACACACGAAAAACATTTAACCTACACACAAAATTCATCATCAATAAAATACACACGCACATCAAACTACACATAAAAAACATATAACCTACCCACGAAAATTTTATCTTACATAAATACAATTTATTCATACATTACTTTCTTTTCAAAACCAATTTATTCAAATTCAACATATCAATATCCATCAACATGTAGTTACATTGTGATGAATAATACAAAAAACTATCTTACACATGGTTGCATTAAATGTCAATAAAAAATATACAACCTACACAAAAACATATAACATACACTTGCTCTAAGAATAAGAAAACATATAGCTTACATACGAAAAACATATGACCTACGCATGTGTAGGGTATGTGTATCTTTGTGTAGTTTTTATAATTTTTGATGTCGAATTACATATGTAAGTTATATGCTTTTTGTACGTTGTACGTTTTTATTGCTCAAAACAAGTGTAGGTTATATAACTTTGTGTAGGTTGTATATTTATTGAACTTAAATACGTTGATATATGCTAATATATTGAGTGGAAATTATTTTTTTAATATAAAGAAATAGTATTATATGAATAAATTGTATTTATGTTGAATAAAATGAAGAATGTGTAAATAAAAAATAAAACTAAAGTAGTGATTTTATCTTTTTAATTATTATAGTTAAATTAGTTAGATATATTAATTAGAGATATTTATTATGGTTATATTAGTTGTATTAATTGGAGAGAGAGAGAGTGCATTTATTGTTGCATTTACGTTTTTTTTTAAATATTTAAAACCTAAAATAAAACTAGTGGCTCATATTCATTTATCTCATTTCTTGCGATAATTTGATTTCTTTCTTGAACTTAAACACACACACACACACACACACACACACATATATATAACTTGTTTATACTTACTACCATGCTCAACTTCTGTTCATTTTAGTTTGCATTTCATATTTGTTGAGTTCCATGGTTATGATTTTGTAGAGACTAGCCTCGGTTTAACCGTAAATAGATCCAAACCGTAAATCGAACTTTGTTTACTAGTTTTGTTAAATAATTGTATAAACATGTTTTATGTTAGATTTAAGTTTCTAAAATCATTTTATTTAGTTTCATGGTTATGGATTTGTAGAATCTAACCTTGGTCTTACCCCGAAACAAGATCCGAACCGAAAACCGAACTTTCATTTAAAGACTTTGTTGTTGACTTTTTGAATGTAAAACTTAAGTGTCATCATATAAAAATTTTATACAAGTTCTTTGATGTTTGGGTATGTGGTAACCATTCTTGATCTTACTACGAGTTGGAAACCGAACCAAACCGAACTAAACCGATTTCACTCGCTTAGGACACACAAATGTGTTTCTATCTATCAAAACTTGTATATTTCTTTAAAAATCATTTATAAACTGATCTTAATTATTTTCTCAAAGTACTTGGAATGCTGAATCTAACTTGATCTTATAACAAAGTTTGGACTGACAAAAACCGTACATCCGCTTAACGGACGCTGTCAGTTCTAAAACAATATAACTACATACTTGGTTAAGTATTCTTATATTTTATCGAGTTATCTCATTACATTCATTATTTTGGAAAGCTGACTTTGGGTTTGACCAATTACCAAGACCCAAACCAACAACCCGAACACTCGTTAAAACCCGTTTTAGTATCTATATTATAAATGGACTTGCATTCTTGCATTTTTACCCACCTTATTACTTAACATAGGTTGAGTAAAATTAAGGGCTAGATACTTTAACCCAATTTCGAGCAAACTTATATTTTTAAAGGACTATTATGATAATTTCTTAAGTATTTGCATTTTAAACCTTAAACTTTAAATTGTTTGCATTTCTTATCATTTATTTTATTTAAAGACTTCCTAGACAACATTCCTAATACAAGATTTCCTTTCATCTAGGCTTTGCTCGTTAAACCTCATCCTTCCGGTTACTCGTCTTTTACCGATCATGTTTACTACTTGAACGTGAGTACTTTCATCCCCCGTTTTCCATCTTTCGTTTTGGGGGTGATATTGCATACCTATTCAAACTAAATATTTTATACTTGAGTCTTAAACCACAAACTTTATTGTATGCCGTACTTAAATAAATGCTCGATTTGGTGTTATATGCGTATATGCTTAATTGCTAATGTGTTTACCGCTTTTGGTTGGTTGATTCATAAATCCAGGTATATTTGGCATCCCCTTATAGAAAAGTGCCGTCAATGTATTCTTATTAACGATTTCATATAAATCCGAGTCTATTTTGCATCCCCTTATAGAAAGGTATCGTTAATGTATTTTTATTAACGATTTCATTATCTAAATTGTTGCTATTATTTATTGTTTTGTATACAAGTTGTGGAATCTCCTATTATATACTTAAGGCTCAAAACTATGAAATTGCTCACCAAACTTTGTGTTTACAAATTCTATTTTATGCAATGTTACAAGTTTGAATTTAGGTTGACTCGAGAGCTTGAATAAAAACGTTATCAAGACTATTAGGATATTAGTAAAACGAACAATATATTATTTGCTATGTTTGAATTCGGTTATTGTATGAACAAGTTAAGTGACTCTTTATGATTTTCTGAATTTAAATGAGTTGATTAAATATTGTCACTTTAATAGTGTCTTGTGGTCTTGGCAATCCGTTGCACCCCGGCATGTTCCGCCGCCTTTGTTCGGGGTGTGACAAGAAACGTAGTGTTTAAATGATGAAACCTCTTGGACTAAATGTCCAAGTATTTTATAAAAGAGAAATGATTATCAAGGTAATGATTATGCAAATAGACTAAAGGTCTAAAGCTAGATCGCTGACCTAGTATTTATAAAAGGTTATTCTCGTACTATAGGTTCGAGGTAACAAGAATAATATATCAGTAAACTGCACTGATCATAACAAAGGTGAATATGTCAAACTATTTACAACTTATTAAATCGAGTCATTAAAATAATTACATGGGATTGCGTATCCCTAAAACGTTATAAACAAAGGTAATCGCAGGCCCTCAGGCTATTGTATATGTTTGTCTGGATCCTTTCATATGTGGTTAGATGGTGGGCACACCGAACCACGCTTGATTATGCATCCACCACATTGGGTCGGACCTACGATGTTCGAGTGAGGATAATCTTGTGTATATAGGTAGTGGCTACGATCTCGAACGCTGCGGTGTTCGCTGAACGATTTCTAGTTGAGCTGGAGTTTGTAATAGTTATTCAAAATTTTAGAACTTGATTGTTTCCTAAGACACGTTGGGCCAAGACCTACAATGTCTCGAGGGGATAATTAAGTATTAAAATATTTTGTGTCAACATATTCACCAACATGCATTGCTGACGCATTTTATAACTGTTTTTTAGGTAATCGAGATTAGGTGTTTGGAGATAAAGAATAGCCATTAGACGATATGATGGCTCATATGAAGTTTTTGTTATTAAAATGATGTAAATTATGGTTTTTATGTTTCAAACACTTTTGTACCAACCATCGGGTGTTTAATTCCCAACTTTCGAAATATATTAATATTTTAGTTAAAACTTCCGCTTTACAACCTTGAACTCTGATATATTTATAAAACATGTACCAACTATTGGTCACACGCCTAGGCCCTAAGTTGGGGTGTGACAAAAATGCAAGTGATTTTGGTTGGGTTTTGGGTCTGGATTTAAAACTTTGAAACCCGAAGAACCTGACCTAAAAAACCCGAAACTCGAATTTATAACCCGAAGAACACCCTTACCTAGAACTAACAGCTCATCAAAAACTTGTGGGTAAAATTTATCCAATGTATCACAATCTTACTAGTAGTAACTTGTTGCTTTAAACATTTTAGCATTCGTTACCCAACCAATTGTATATAAGTTTTGGAAACTTAAACATACAAATTCGAAAGTTCTAATTAGGTAGGATTCAACTCAAAAGTTCTTGATACTCACAAGTCACAGCACACCATAAACCATTATCATCTTCCATGTTAAACAATATGAAAAAATGTACAAGTTGGAGGTAGCAAGGATAAGGATGCAGATGTGCACACACCCAAGGTTAGATAGGAAAAAAGTTAGAGTAGCTAGTATATCAGATAAGATTAAGGAGAGGAGATTGAGATTATTTAGGCATGTAAAGAGAAGGCACACAAGAGAGCTAGACTTAGGGATGGCAATGGGCCGGGTATCGGTAATCAAACCCGTTTGTAAAATCGTGTCCCATACCCAGCCCATTACCCGTCGGGTATTCGGGCATGCCCGCGGGTATCGGGTATACCCGTTGGGACTTTCAAGTACATTTTTTATCATTATAATTATTTTATACCTTTTGTTTATATAACAATTATTACAAAATTTTAATATAATAACACTCCATATATATATATATATATAAGCATGACAATAAATAAAAAAATATAATTATAATTTTTATATAATCATATATATATATATATGTATATAGACAAAATTACAAATTTTGTCATTTAAAAAAAGCCAATTTACGGTTCATATCCATTTATTAGTTTCTTTGCAGGCGGTGTACTTTAAACATTTTTTTCCTACACGTTATGTCCTTTACGCTAACTGGGTTAGAAAAACTCAGTTAAATCCCATCACGTGAGGCGCATGTGAGGGAAGTTTTTTCTTTTCGTTTATACCTGCAACAAAAACCCCTTTATCAGTGTCTTCCCCCACTTCAATCGCTTCATTTTCCGGTGATTAAAAACCCCTAATATCCGATTCAACAACATTCCCCCACCATTAATAGCTTTAATTGAACAACATTCTCAGAAATTAAAAACCGTAATTGGATGATATTCCTCCTTCTTGATTCTACATCCGTGAAACTGATGAACAATCAGATGCTGATAAGTTTTATGGTAAGTTCAAATTTTAGGGTTTATAATTGGGTTTATTTAACTAACAACTGTTTAATCTTTTATATGTAGTAAATAATCCACATTTGTTCTCGACCAAGTTGCACCATGGTGGCAGTTTCACCAAATTTCCTGGACGGGTTTATAACAGACAAGGTTAGATTCTACCATTATGTAGTAAATAATCCACATTTGTTCTCGACCAAGTTGCACCATTTGTTCTCGATCTTGATCGAATCTTGCTTGAATTATCCTGTCCTACAGATAAGGTTAGATTCTACCATTATGTAGTACCTGATTTAGAATTGGATTGGGGGCTTAGAGCTTTGGGAAGTGATGATGATGTTAGGGGATTTGCTAAGTATATTGGAGCTTTTAATCAGTTAATGAATGTGTATGTTGAGCATGAGTACACCTCTTTACACACATACTTCTGCTCACCCTCAAAGTTTACCATTGAAGAGATAACAGATGAAGAGTTTCTTGCAAGTGAGGTAGTACTAGATAAAGCAAACTCTGCTAAGAAAAGGTTGTTGTTGGAATGGCAAGATAGCACAAATGAGGTTGATGTTCAAAAGGTTTTTGTGGAACAAGATAAACATGATGCAAATTTGACAAATGAGGTGGTTGTTCAAAAGGTTGTTTTGGAACAAGACATACAGGATGCAACTCAATTAGAGAATAATGTTGGTGTTGTTGAACAATAAGACCAAATTGATTTATCTCATGAGGATCCAGAATTTGACCCTTTGTTTGGAGAGGAGACTTTTGGTGTGCAACCTACAAATGAGGTGGAGATGGATTACAATGGTGATGGGGATGGAGGTGGGGATGGAGGTGGAGGTGGAGATGGAGATAGTGAAGAATCTTCAATTTTAGATGAAGAAAGTGGAGATGAGTCTTCAAGTTCAAATGAAAGTGGAACTGATGATAGTAGGGATTCTAATTATGAAATGAGAGATGAGAGTTCTGATGATGATGAACATGTAGAGGTTTGTCCAGTTAAGAAAGCAAAGAATGTGAAGACATCTAAGAACTATAAGAAATCTAAAAATGTTAAGAAAACTAGGGAGGGTGATGAAGATTTAGAAAGTGATTCAGATACTAATTTCAACTATAAAGACGGTGACACACATGATGTAGATGTAGATATGAGGGATTTCAGATTACATACTGATTTTGATGTTGAACAGCATGATGCAATTTGTAGTTTAGAGGGTTTGGACATTGAAATTGATTATGTTATATTGGATAATGATAGGATGTATATGGAAAAACAAGGAAATGAGAGGGACATGGATTATCTTTTCCATGTGGGACAAGTTTTTGGTACAAAGCAGAGGTGAAGGATATGATCAAGGCACATGTAGTTGAAACAAGAAGACAAATAAGGATAAGAAGATTTGATAAGGGTGAGGGTTGTGTGTGAAGGGGATATGGAAGATGGGTCCCATATGCAGGGGGTTGGATCTAGCAGTGCTAATAAAGATCAGGGACCAGTCTAGAAAAATATTGGGGGTAGGGAAAAAGGAAAGACCCACTTGTTGTTAGATGCCCTTGGGTACTGTTGTTGTCATACCAAAAGAGAACAACTTCATGAAAAATTACAAGGTTGGTTAGTAAACATAAATGCCTTCAATCTAGGCAAATTTATGCTTGCACAGCCGGGTTCCTCTCAAACCATTTGGTTACTGATCTTCAAGATGACCCAAAGTTGGAAGTTAAGTCTATCAAAGAAAGGTTTCAAAGGAGGTTTGAAGTTGGTGTGTCTGACATGAAAGCTTACAGGGCAAAGATGTAGGCAAGGGAACATATAAATGGAAATTTCAGAGGCCAATATGGGTTATTGAGGGATTATATTGAAGAGTTGAAGAGGACTAATCCAGATAAAACAGTGAAGCTTGAATTAAATGAACAACTTATCAGAGCTAAGGCTGTTCACGAACCGAACCGAATCGAACGCGGACATGCTCATACTTGGTTTGGTTGGAAAGCGAGCCGAACAGAGCAGATTGAATTTAAAGAAACGAGCAATATCTTTATGCTTGAACTTGGTTTGGTTTTGAAACCGAGCGGCCTGGTTCGGTTTGGTTTTGCTTGATTTCGTACAAAGTTTCCAATTTTAAATTTCTAAAACTTCAAAATATCATTAATTCAAGACTTTAACTCTAAATTGTCTAAACTTTACCTATAAAATGTATAAAACTCATAATTAACAACAAAACAGATATAAAACGAGTGGCTATGGTTTAAATTTGAAATTTGAATTCAACACAAAAGAGGAAAATTTTAAAAACTTTAAAAAAATATTATACTTTTATATATATACATAAAGTTTATATATAAAACTAATAAATAAAAAATAATTCGAGCAAAACAAACCGAACTAAACCGAGCGAGGCTTTGCTCGTGCTTGGATTGATTTTAAACTGAACTGAGCCAAATGGGGCCAAATGGCTCACTTCCAAACCGAGCCGAAATCGAACGAGCATTTTTCGAGCAAACGACGAACAAGTGGCTAGCGACGAGCAGTTTGGACAACCCTACCTAGAGCTTGTTAATACACTAGAAACCCTCATGATGGAAGAGAGATGCATACCCAAATTGACTTCGAATGAGTGGATTATGCATGATTTACTAGATTTACACCTCTAGGACATGGTCTAGGGCGAAGAAGTCTATTGTCACCGGCCCGAACATCCTGTTATGCCCGATTTTTTTTTCAATTTTTTTTTTTGAATAAAATATGTATTTTTAGTGCCAATTACTCAATTCATTTAAGCCCGTTTTTATGTAAAAAAATGTTTGTACAACCCAAATCATATCAACAAACCCTTTTAAAAATTTAACTATTAAGCCCTCTAAAAAAACCTTGTTTTAATAAATGCCCAATTTTTTTTCTCGCTTTTGGCTGAAATTTTTTTAACGATTTTCAAGGTCGGCTCTGTTATATCTTCTATTCTTTATGTCTATTTTAGTTATGTTTATTGATCTATTTTGGAGTTAAGTATCATTCTAAAATCTAACAATTCATCCTCATGAATATATATATATATATATATATATATATATATATAAGGCTTTATTAAATTTCACCGCATTCTCTTAAAAATTTTATATATAAGGCTGTGTGTAGTGGGCTACAATTGAGGGAGAGGAGAGGCGACAAAGGGCGCAAACACCGCCCCCGAGGGCGATATTTGGGCGATTAGGGGCGGGGGTGGAGTTAGTTTGTTGTCGGGTTTGTGTGAAAAATAATAATATTATATTATTATTACCGTTTGACAACAGTCAAATATAAAAAAAAAATTATTTAATTTAAACAATATATATATATATATAAACATACACCCTTCTTCTCCATTTTATATCCACTTTATACACAAATCATACCCAAATTCTTACAAAAAATTAACAAAATGAATCCTAGAAACAACCGAACCAACCGAACTACCAATTCCATGGTTTCGGTCAAACGTATGGTTCGCACAACCGAACCAACCGAACTACCAATTCCCTGGTTTCGGTCAAACATATGGTTCGCAATCGAACCAACCGAACTTACAATGGAACCCGATGAACCCGAACCAACCGAGCTATCCGTATCAATTTTCCGACCCGAAAAAATTATTCTCAAGATTCGGTACTCCGAAAGCCCTAATCAGCGACAGAGGTACCCACTTCTGTAACACCCTGATGGACAAGGTCTTAGCACGGTATGGGGTCTATCACCGACTAGCAACACCATATCACCCTCAGACCAGTGGGCAGGTAGAGGTCTCGAATCGAGGAATTAAGAGGATTTTGGAAAGAAGTGTGGGAATGAATCGCAAAAATTGGGCAGAAAAGTTAGATGACGCTTTGTGGGCCCTCAGGACGGCCTACAAAACTCCCATAGGAACGACACCCTTCAAGCTCGTTTACGGGAAGGCATGTCATCTGCCAGTAGAATTAAAACAAAAGC
The DNA here is from genome assembly GCF_021521415.1 of Bidens hawaiensis. NCBI lineage: Eukaryota > Viridiplantae > Streptophyta > Magnoliopsida > Asterales > Asteraceae > Bidens > Bidens hawaiensis. The sequence goes on along the minus strand of NW_027493004.1, from coordinate 138,376 downwards.
CTACTGGGCCCTCAGAGCAGTGAATTTTGATCTAACGTCCGCCGGAGTAAACTGGGAAGATCAAATTCGTGAGCTCGACGAACTGAGAACATCGGCCTACGAAAATTCCTGGTTCTACAAGGAAAAGACTAAACGCATACACGATGCTTATTTAAAAGGAAACAAAAAATTTCAAATTGGCGATCGTGTACTGTTATACAACGCCCGTTTACGTCTATTCCCAGGAAAATTGAAATCTCGATGGACAGGTCCATACGTAGTTGAATCAGTTTTTGACTATGGGACAATCGAAAATTCAAATTCAAACGGCCAAAAGTTCAAGCTAAATGGACATCGATTAAAGCCATACATCGACAGTCCACTTAAAGAAGTTTTGGAGTTTTTAACCCTCCAAACTTTTTAAATAAGAAATTAAGGAAACAAGGTCAGGCCAAGACCTTCACAAAACTAGGCCTTGTAAATAATGGTTTAAAAAAAAACCACGGGGGCGTGCTTTCAAAAGCACGGTCACGTGCCTAAAAATGTGGACCGGCATCTTCGCTGCAAAAATCTCAGTCAGACTGGCTTGTAACAGAATTGTCATAACAAAAATACGGGGGCGTGCTTCTAACAGCACGGTACCGTGCTTGACTTACTGGTTGGTTATAAAAGGCAACTTGTATCATTGCATTATTTGCACAAACCAAAACCAAAACCGAAATCTCTGAAAATTCAGCATGCCAACTGAGATGAGTGAAGCAATCCCCGTTTCCCGACATTCGAGAAACGATGCCCGCCATGTTTCCAAACCGAGCTTCTCTTGAAACTTCAAGAACTCGTGAAAGAACTCACCGAAATGAATCACCTCGCTGAGATGTGTCTCGTGCAACTCACCGAATCAGTGGAAAACATGAAAATGGAACTCCGAGACATCAACGAACAACTCCAGTTTCAAGTTCTCGGTTTCATGTATTTTCCACCACCAGGACCATTCAAAGGAGGAGAGCCTTTCGGGGAACGCTAGGAAACTTAACTTTCTGCTTTTATGTGTAAACAAGTGCATTAAGCACATTTGTGTTAGGACTTCGGGCTTAACCCGAATATTTTCTTTTCTTAGGAAGCCGGGCTTATCCCGTAATTGTTCTAGGACCTTTAATTAATGAAAAGTAATTTTTAGATGACCAAACTTTTAAATTATCATAATAAACGTCTTTCTAAGAATTCCAGATCTCGCGTCTTGTTGAAAATTTCAAAGAAATTCACCGTGACAAAAAAAAAAGCACGGGCCGTGCTTTCCTAAGCACGAGGCCGTGGTCACCCCAGAATCTTCAGCATGATACGCGCTGACTCCGTACAATTCTCTGACTCAGAAACATTTATTCCTCTAGCAGAACGGGGTCGTGCTTCTGAAAGCATGGTGCCGTGTTCAACTTCCCAGTCTCTATATAATGCATGCATAAACTCACTATTCCATTCACACCAAACACAACTTATCTAAATGGAAGGAAAAAGGGTTGAATGGCCAGTGAAAAAGGGGAAAAAACATGAATCCTCCTACCTTGAGGAGGAAATCATGAGACTCCAATGCATCGTAAGAGATCAAGTTGAGAGCAACATGCAAACCGAGGCTCGAGTAGTCGAGAATTAACAAGGTCGACCTGCTTAGGTTCGAGAACTTCCATGTTGTGGATGGCCACCACAAAGATGTGACTTCCAAACTTAACTTTCTCAACCGAGAAATCGTTACGCTCAACAAAAAGCTTGACGAACTTTTGGAAGCCAAACGAGCACCATCACACATCCAGGACTTGTTCGGAAGTGGTGGCCGTTGAAGTTCTGACTTTGTTTCGTGTTGAAGTTGTTCCCGCTAGTACTATGTGTTAGGATCCGAGAGTTGTTGTTGTACTTTTCATTTTATCTATCTTTAATTATGTCTTTGGTTTTATGTTTTAATGATTTTTAATTACCATGTTAAAGTAACCAGAAAATAAAAAAAATAAAAAAACCAGCTAAAAACAAATCAGTTCGACAAATAAAAAAAATTAAAACAAAACTGTCTGCACTAAGCAGCACGGTACCGTGCTTCTAAAAGCACGGGGCCGTGTTGTTGGTCACAGAACAGTTACGAGTTTTAACTTAGTAAAATAACTTTCTCCAACCACCAACCCTAATATTCACTGCGTTCTGAACCGGAAAACCGCCGACCATCCAATATTTTGCCAATTTCTTCATCAAATCTTCAATTCAAAACCTAAGTTATGTTAATTTAACAATTGCATTGGTCAAAATCATCATTCTAGGTTTAGTTTAACCCTAAAATTACTCAAATCGATCAAATCGGGTCAAAACCCGAAGAGAAAATGGGTTGTTTTGCTTGCATATGATGAATAGATTGTTGAATGTTTGACGTTTAGGGTTTAATTGAAAGGGACAATTCGGGTTTTGGGTATTAGCATAAATACCCGACACACCATTAAACCTAATTGATATAACCGGTTAGAAACGAAGGTTCGAATCTGTGTAAGTTAGAAATCAATATTAGAAACACGAGCCGTGCCCAAAACAACACGAGTCGTGGTCAACCAAAAGTCAAACATCAAAGGAACTGGACGATAAGCAGCAGCACGGGGTCGTGCTTCTGAAAGCACGCCGCTGTGCTTTGCTCTCTGTCTCAGCAAATTGGAAATTTTTCACGAATTTTGACTAATTTGGGTGTAAATTGCAGATGGCCGAGTTTGGAGAGGAAGTTCATGCATTCCTAGTCTTCGGAAACCGCAACGCAAGGGATCGACAAGCAAACACAAGATTAACTTATCTCAACAATAGGTATCCAGAATCCAACTTCTATGCCTGTGAAGACACTTTGAGAAACGTAAACCAATGGAATCGTTATGAGAACATTGTGAAGGGACCTTGGAGACGGGTTTTTTAGTAAAACAGGGGAATCGGTGATGGAACTTACAAAGGAATTCTTAGCTTCATTCAATATAAAAAAGAAGAAGTTTGACATGTGGGATGAAGAGGCAATCGAATTCCAATGTGGGGGTATTTGGCATACAACTTCCATCACCCAACTAGGAGTTGATTTGGGAATTTACACGACCAAGGAGACTGACTCAGACATCTGGTTCGAAGCTAAAACGACGTTTACAGATGAAGGTGAAGATGATGAGGCCGAAGCAGGTAACATAAGGGACGAAGCTTGGGAACAGTTGAGTTATGGGACAACAGAGTACAAACCAAACCTTTCAAAAAGCACAGCACTGTGTGACCCACTCATGAGGTACATCCACCGTTTGCTCAGTCACACCGTTACAGCTCGAGGACAGAGTGAAGGAATTGTCAACTTGAGGGATCTTTGGGTATTATATTGCATGAAAAACGACATAGCATGCAATATCACTATGCTATTTTGCAAACTCTTCACGAGAAATGCAACTGCCCGAGGAAATACCCCGATCTTCGGTGGACCGTGGATCCGCAACCCTTATGAGGCCTATGGTGCAGATACAGAAGGAACTCAAAGCCCAGACCCGATAGCTCTCAACCTTGATTACTGTGAAAGCATGCAAATGATCCAGGAAATCAGCCCGAATGTGTGGAGGTTTTGTGATAAGAACAACCAGGTTTGGGATCCAGAAGACCCAGCTGAGATGATGATACAGGATTTGCCCGAAAGACGACAATCACCACCCAGACAAAGACGCAGCCGAACTTACCGTCAGAGAGGAGGCCCATCTTCATCAGGGGCCGGCCCTAGCTCGTCACACGACAGCCGATACTCTATGGAGGGTCTATATGGACTTATCGATCAATTCTCAACTAACACTACTGCCTCATTTAACAGGATCAACGAGCAGATGGCTGCCTCCGATGCACAGCGAGTATCCGAATATGAAGAAACGAGGCGAGAGATTGAACGATTGAGCTATCGCATGGACAGGCAGTGGGGACCATTTGACCCGGACACGGGTAACTGATGACTGGCGGCACAGGTTGGTCGGGCACGGGCATGGGTTGGTGGTATTTCATGAACTTATTATTTGTGTTTTAAACAATTTACTTTCCGTCGTACTTTTTCATTTGTTTTTATGTTGGTTTGTATATTTTTATGGCCGTGGGTGCCAAAGACATTATGCTAGGTACTAATTTAGCCCTATAGGGTAAGGGATGGATGATTCCATACCCAATTTTCAGCAGTTTATGCTTGGTTGTTTGTGGATGTTTGCAGTTTTATATTATACAGGTACAAAAACAGGAAAACGGACGAAAAACAGGGGACGCTCTGTCGAAATTTCGTTAACCCGTAGGGAAGTAACTCTCCATTTTAACCCATAATACTCAATTAGAATTTTTATATTTTCATGAATCTTGTCACATTGAGGACAATGTGAGATTCAAGTGTGGGGAGGGGAATTACTTGACCAATTGTTTGTCCAACTAATTATAAAAATTCTCTAAAACAACAAATATTTTTGCAGCAAACAAAGATTATTCTAAACCTAAAAAGAAAACCAAGAAAATTTTTTGCAAATAACCAATCAGTAAGTGAAAAAGTAAAAAGAAGTTTTGTAATATTGAGAATAAATTTATGAAAAATATGGCGTTAATACCCAATTCCTCCGTTACTGTGAGATAAACATCATGCCATATAAATATTTTTTTCAGAAGCTTTGAGTGAGTCATATGTTTCATGTGATTTTGAACTTGTCACAATTATTCATTTCAAGACCGCACGAAGCGTTGTATAAGGAAGAAGGTAATATTTACACAATTCCATCAAACCCATTACCAAGTTACAAAACCCGATCAGTTTATCCATTTTCACCGGTAAAATACCACACTGGTCTTTTACCGGCATACCCTAAAGAACTGGAAATGCATTCTTTCGATTTCAATTTCCTTTGCTGCATACACTTCACAAAACCTAGGTTGCCTCCGGAACTTAGGGAGAGAATCTTTCTCTTTAGCAATGAGGTGAGGAAAAAGTGGCGCCAAGACGAACAAAGGCCACCATTCTGTGGAATTTCCAAAAACGCAATGAAGTGAAGAGCAAAAAGATATGAACGATGCTTAGGTTGCGGAAACTGGTCCCATGAAGGAAGATGTAGAAAAAGTCAAACTCAGTCTCAGCATGAATATACCGAACTAATGAGGGTGGGGGCTATTAGGCTCAAAACCGAATGATCCATTAGAATTGGAAGTTATATTCAGTACAGGATTGAGGAAGAATTGATCCACATCCTTGATAAAACTGGTCTTGACGATCGACCTTAAAAGAGTCATTAGGTATATAAAAAATCCTCGGAGAAAAGGAGCTAACTATCGAAGACATCTCAAGACTCCCAACAATCAGTGGAAGTTGTATTTACCATCCTCATTAACCCTTGAACCGCCACACAATACCAAAAACTTACTCACACAAAACCAAAACTTTTTTTTTTACCTTCTGATCTATGCAACCCTTTAAAAGGTGGAGATTTGAACTTGTTACAAGCTTATTTATCACAGGTCGCATTTTGACTAAGAGTGTTCACATACCTACACCACAGGTATGATCAGATATAAAACCGAGTGTGAGTGAACATTGTGAGAACGTGACATTTTGCATAAACGGAAGCTCATAAAAACAAAAGTTCCCTCTTATTTATCACTAAAAATTTTGGTTATTTTTGTTTCATCTTCTTGGAGCTCACTTAAGGGATGGTTATAATCTAGCTTGTTGTTTTTAGAGGATATTTATAAGAAGATTGCTTGAGGACAAGCAATGTTCAAGTGTGAGGATGTTTGATGTACATAGAAATATACATCTTTTCGGCATCAAATAATCTCTAAAAACTGCATTTTCTATCTAATAACATAGCGTAAAAGGCTACTTATCATAATAAAACGTAATTTCAGGTAAAACCAAGCCCCAAACGAAGAAACAAGCAAAAAGACGAATAAAAACAAAAGAAAACAAAGAAACACGTCCCCATGCCTCAAGAAACACGCCCCCATGCTTCTAACACAAGAAAAGACAAAATCTGGAAGCAAAAGCACGGGGCCGTGCTCATCAAGCACGGGGCCGTGGACGAGAACACAGAAAAGACAAAACAAAATTGAGCACACGTCACAAAAAAACACGGGGCCGTGCCTATCAACCACGGGGCCGTTGCCACCTCACAGAAAAGACAAAACAAATCTGGCACATGTCATAAAAATACACGGAGCCGTGCTCATCAAGCACGGGGCCGTGCCTCACTACCCAGATTGCCTATAAATAGTGGCTCATGTTGCACTCATTTGGTGTGCCTTGAAAAGATTTCTATCCGATTCTCTCTTATAAAAACACACACTAACACTCACATTGAAGATCTAGTGAAGAGTTTGAAGGCTTGGAGGTCATCACCATCAACCATCATCATCAATCATCATTACCATCATTAATAAGAAAGATTCATCTACAATTGGTTAGATTGTTCCAAGTTTAATCATGTATTTGTTATCATCATTCATCTTAATGTTTATTATCATGCTCATTATGAGCTAAACTCCTTTTACCATCTAAAATCTATGAAGAAGCTTTGTTTTACTTGATAATTAATCAAGACATGTGATGTAGTCTAGTAAAGTACATGGTTATATTACAATTATCTTTTGATGAGAAATGTTTCACCATCTTAAATCACTAATTCTAAGTTGGTGGTTGTCAATTCCATTGGCAATCGTTCATGATCGATTCATGTTCTTGAAAGATAGAAATACTTTGATACATTATCGAAACATGGATCCTTATATTGTACTTAGAAATGATGAGATATAAGTTATGATGTATTTTTCTAAACCTTGGTAATCCGAAAATGGCTTTGCTTAGGATATCAAATTAGTTAAAGAAATCATATATTAACGGAAAGTGTAATTATAACCTACATAAATCAACCAAAGGGAGGTTGTGTGATGAACTACAACCACCCAAAGTTGTTAGAATTGGTATTTAAGAAATCGAAGTCAATCCTAATCTTTCTACTTTACGAAACTACTTGCCAACTTAAATTGACATCATTGAGATGGTATGGCATTAGGAAAGGGTGGACTTTAAAATGCGCATGGTATCTCCTTAGTGCCAAAGATGCTCACTTAAGGTTTAAGAAACTATCTATCATATATTGTTATGGCAAGTTTATCACATGTCCAAATATTAATTATCAATGTTAAAATGGAGTGGATTCTTGATCTTAGATGGTAACATTCGCATAATTGAACAACTCGTTTAGAATTTCTTGTCTTGGTCACCTATATATTATATATAAGTATTAACATTTTATAAAAAGCTCAAAAATTAGACCCAAAATGATTAAAACCTCCGATTAAAGTAAAACAACGATTTATTATTAGAAACATTTGTGTCCACGGATCGATACTTGGTTCTTACCAATACTATTCTACATATACGATAGGTACACTTGCCTATTTTGTGTGTGTTTAGTCTTTGTAAAAATCACTTTTATAAATTTAAAACACGATCTTGTGCAAAAGCTAAATAGCCAATATATCATATTTTATACAGGCTACACGCAGCAACATCAATTCTTGCTTTGAACAATTGTTTGATTATGGTTTTGTTGATTTAATTGTAAAAGACTTGATTTTGTTTTCATGATGCATATGAGTATTTGTTATCTAGATTGATTATTAACTATTGCTTCACATAGATCTTTTATCTTATGATTGTGTTCTTTAGATTTAGGGTTTATGTTTAAATCATTACTTGGTGTTTTGATTATTATGACTAAATGGGCCCATGAGATCATAGAAGCTTGTTAATTGTTAATTAAGATTTTGAATGTTTTGCTAAATTCCAATAGCTGTAAGGTGAGGAATTGTTCATGTGTCTTGGTCAATTGCATGCTAGGATAGTTAGTGACAATATTCTTGCTTATTGTGTTGATCCATGTTCATGATGTCATGTTAAGTTTATCAAGTTATCTAGAGTTTAGTGTTTCGTAAGATTGCTTGCTTTAGATACTATTAATTAACCCTATTTGATAACTTTGCCATTCAACTGATTGCTTAATAATCTAATAATTGTTCTTTGGGATTTCATTTGATTCAGTCAAAGGTCCTTAGGGTTTGTTAGATGAATACGTTTAGAAATCAGTTTCCATAATCATGTTATTTTTCCATTGCTTGATGATTGTTGATGCATGGGATTCTTACCTAGGTAGATTCCTTCTCTTGTTGGTTTCGATCTTGTGTTTAATTGCTTATTTCTCGTTTGCTTGTTTATTTACTTTCTTAGTTAAATATAGTTTAATATTAGTTTTAAAAACCCCCTTTAAACCTTAATAATAAATAGTCGTGTCGTAAGTCGAGTCTAATTAGTTAAGTAACGTAATTTATAGAGTCCTGTGGGTTCGATATTCCGGACTTACTTAGCTTTAGTACAATTGACCGGTTCACTTGCCGGTGTTTTGCTTAGTTGGGTCTTAAGTCTAGTTTTTATTACTTGTTTAATTTAGTTAATATTTATTGACTGTTTTTAGCACATCAAGTTTTTGGCGCCGTTGCCGGGGACTCTTGGCGATTGCGTTATTAGCTTTACTTGGACTTATTTGCTACATACGTGCTATTTGTTTTATTTGCGTTTGAGTCGTAGGAGTCTAAGTAGTTTGTCTTTTTATTTTTGTTTTTTTTATAGTTTGTTTTGAGTCGTAAGAGTTAGGTTAATATAGTTTAGTTTAATTTCTTTTAATTAGTTTAGTTTTCTTTAATATATATATATATATATATATATATATATATATATATATATTTTATTTTACTACTATTTGGTGCTCGTGATCCTTTTCTGTTTAAGTTTATCTTTGCTGTGATCTTCATGGATTGTTATTACGAGGCCAGAGTTGAAGAAAATCCTCATAAAGACCAAACAGGTTTAACTATATGGGAGTCAGAAATACAGGCAATTATGGACCACCTAGATAAAAACAGCTATCAGCCTAAATTCTGTGTGATGTATGATAAAATGGGGAATATTATCGGTAGTAAAGACTCATCTGGTGCAATGATGGATCACATACCACATCCAGAAGAGATATTATACGATATTTTACATGTCACCCATAGCATTAATCCAAAAGCACCACTTTCAGATATAATGGATGATTTTCGGCGATGCTTAAAGTATCAAATACAATTTTATCAGCCGACGATCAAGTTTGAGGATGTTGGGTTGCAGGATAAGACAGAGGATCGTATTCCCTCTTGGGAAGACGAGTTTAGGGATGAATTTGGTGAAGATTTGGTGGGTTCAGCCGATGTGGATGAGAGTAATTTTAGAGATCTTGAGGAGCTTGAAGTTTTGTTATTCGGGGAGCCAGTTAAGAAACAAAATGTCAAAGAGGAATCACAAGAGATATCTAAAGAATTGAAGAGTAAAGAAATGCATCTCCTTGTAAAAGAACATCCACGTCTGCACGGTAAAGCGGATATGTTTTTAGAAATAGTTGTTCGTGGATCGCCAAGTAAATCAAGAGCCCCAAGAAGGAAGATATTCGGGCTCGAGAATCAAAGTGTGCCGAATTGGTCTTATTTTCAGAATTTTAATAATGGGTGGATCGAGCCGAATGCGTATTTTTGGGCCTACATATGTTTGGAAATTAGTTTCTTCCAAACTGATTTTAAGAGGAGAGTGTTGAGGAGCACCGATGGGAAGAGGATCAAGGAGAAGCCTCCTGATTGAGGTTTCGGGACTAAGTCTGGCTGAAGACTTTTTGTAAACTTAGCGCTTCCCGGGAGGCAACCCGGTACTATCTTTTTATTCTATTTTTATTTCTATTTTGTTTTTTACTTCTTTGCTCTGCCGGGTGTTTCTTCTCTTACTTGCAGGTTGTTCCCGGGTTACAAGTGTGGGGATGCCACTTGCTTCAGCTTTGCCGCTTACGTTTGTGAAAGAAGGAAGTTACTATTTGCTGAGCACGTTCATAGTTGGAGTACATTCATGGAAAAAGACTTTGCCATCATATTTCATGCGCATATTACCAGCTAAGTCTTTTCCATTTATCTAGCTTGTTAACTTTTTATTTTGTTTTTGTTTTTAATTTTTAGTTTTTAGTTTTTTGTAGTCCGACTTTATTTTAATTTTATTTTTATTTTTGAGTCGTCCTTATCCTTGCATTGAGGATAATGCAAAATTTAAGTATGGGGATAGGATATTTGAGTCGTAGTTTAAATTAAGTTTATGTTTAAAAAAAATAGAAAAAAAAATTGAAATTTTTTTTTAAAAATGTCCCTTGAATTTATTTTTTGCGTTAAAATGGGAGATGATGATGCTTATCGGAAATTGGTTTTTCAAACTACTAATAATATGAGATAAATAAAAGAAAGCGCACTTAACTTGGGATGTGTCGGTAGGCTCAGCCTTGAAAATGAAAGGGCAATTTGATAAAATGGGTCGGAAATCTCTTGTGGGTAAAGCGTTTTGTCCGTAGAAAATAAGTAATGAAAGGCCAGCCATACTCAAGCCTCAATTCTTGGTATGAAAAAAGTGGAAATATTATAAAGTTTGATAAAGTTTAAAAAATTTAATACGTTATCATATGATGCTTGGGTAGGTTTAACGTTAGAGTATGCCATGTAGCATGTGATATAAATCTTAAATACTTAGTTTCAGTGTTTTACACATCATTGGCGTATGGTTTTATAACCTTAAATCTTGTATTGATGGGATGCCCCGGGTCTGGAGACCATGGGTCTGTATGCCGACTATTCATCTGGGTATTCACAATTCCAAATGGGGTTGTGAATATTTAAAATAAAGCTAAAAAAAGAGCAAACCCGCAGTTTTCTGCCACATAAGTCTTTAAACGAGATCACAAAAAGTACAAAAGTACAAACGCATTACAAACTTGATCATCCACGCTGTTAGCCATGTGGGGTCCCCTTGCTCGCGTCTCATTACCATTAAGAAACGGACCATAAGGGACACGCCACATGTAAGCCTTACAGATGAAATTTTGAATACTCACATATGGTAATGGTTCGGTGTATTGCTTGATAACGGGGGTATGTCATGTTGTGGGGAACAGTAGCTTTAAATTAATTGAACCTTAATTATATCTAATGGCTGCTTGGTAGACTTTGATGCTTAAGCTTAGGTGGATAAACAATACCCTTGATCATCTTAACTATTCATAAAAAAAATAGCGCAACAAAAGTTTTAAATCTACTAATTTTGAGGTTTAAGTCAAGTTGGGGTGGTTTGGTCCGGTAAAAGCTGAAAATAAGCGGGTCTTAACTGTGTAAACCACTGAGTACTATTATTGTCGGATCTTATTTGTCCCGGTAAAGATTAAGGCATGGGTTTAAGTGGACAACAATATCGGTGATCGCGGTTTTTGCGTTTTTCTAAGCTTTAAAAATTAATCTATTTGTTTTTAAGACCTTATTTACCGATTCTGATCCAACTGCATTAGACTTTTTCAGGGACGAAAAAAGAGTAAGTGTGGGGATATTTGATATACGTCTATTTATACATCTTGGATCCCTTGTAAAGTTATGTTTTTAAATATTTTGAGTTTGTTTTAGTTCGTGTTTTGGTTTATCTTTTATTAATTTAGGTTTTGAGTCAAGTATTTCATATATTTACATGTTTTACATCGTTTGGTGTCTTGAATGTTAAGCTTTAATTCTTTCTATCTTTTCATGCGAAGTTTGAGTTCGTTTTGTTCGTTAATGACTACATGATTATTCCACTTAGCGTTTCGATTTGTTTTCATGTAGATGGTGGTTTGAAAGTCAAGGAAAAGATGATCTAGAAGGTTCTTAACGTTACTTTATGTTCAAGAAAGAGATCTAAGATGATTTAATAACAAATAACAAGCAAAAATTTGTAGGCTACTCATATAGGAGCCGCGCCCTGCGAAGGCAAAGGACCAAGGTGGTCGTGCGGCGCTTAGGCCTTCTGGTCAGAAAAAAAAGCAAGCCGCAACGCACGAAGCCAGAGGCAGTTTGCCTTCGCGCGGCGCCTAGGCCTCACTGGTCATCCGTTTTTGCAAAGCCCAAGCCCGATAGTTAGTGACAATATTCTTGCTTCTTGTGTTGATCCATGTTCATGATGTCATGTTAAGTTTATCAAGTTATGTTATCTAGAGTTTAGTGTTTCGTAAGATTGCTTGCTTTAGATACTATTAATTAACCCTATTTGATAACTTTGCGGAAATCAATTCAACTGATTGCTTAATAATCTAATAATTGTTCTTTGGGATTTCACTTGATTCAGTCAAAGGTCCTTAGGGTTTGTTAGATGAATACGTTTAGAAATCAGTTTCCATAATCATGTTATTTGTCCATTGCTTGATGATTATTGATGCATGGGATTCTTACCTAGGTAGATTCCTTCTCTTGTTGGTTTCGATCTTGTGTTTAATTGCTTATTTCTCGTTTGCTTGTTTATTTACTTTCTTAGTTTAATATAGTTTAATATTAGTTTTAAAAACCCCCTTTAAACATTAATAATAAATAGCCGTGTCGTAAGTCGAGTCTAATTAGTTAAGTAACGTAATTTATAGAGTCCTGTGGGTTCGATATTGCGGACTTACTTAGCTTTAGTACAATTGACCGGTTCACTTGTCGGTGTTTTGCTTAGTTGGGTCTTAAGTCTAGTTTTTATTACTTGTTTAATTAGTTAATATTTATTGACTGTTTTTAGCACATCAACCATGGTGTATGGATTAGGTGGGATCATAGACATGATTATAACAGGGTTTTAGAACCATTATAACAAAAAGAATAATAAAAGGGAACATAAAACAAACATATAAAACATGATCAAGGAACAAAGAAAATATGAAGAACGTAAATTGAAAACTTACTTAGAGGAATGTTTTAGGGGGAGGGGGGAAGAAGAGATTAATGATCAAATGAGATGATATGAAAAAGAGGGGTATTTATAGTTGTGGTTAGAAGTGGTTAAATATGTGAGTTTTGGAGACAAAGTTGTGATTGGAATATGTTAGAAATATGCTTCTTTTAATAAAAGATGCCAAGTAAAATACTTAGGAACCATAATTATTTATATTACTTGTTAAAATATTAATCTAGACATTCCCTGTTAAACATGTCAAATTAACAATAACACGTGTAAACATTGAAATGAACATAAACTCAAGTATTTTCACATATAAAAATAACGTTAATAACTTAATATGTATAACTTATGTTTCAATAATAATAATAATATAGATGATGAATGAGAAATTTATTAAATTTGATCATGCGATTACGGAAAGCACAGGTTTTTGCATAAAGTATAGAAATTGACAATTTTAACCCTTAGACAATGATTAAAATATAAAATACGTGAAATATCATTTGAAATCGAGGTTGTAACTTAACAAATATAAATAAATGATAAATATCATAATAAAAAAAGAAAGAAAATCACAAATTTAAACGTGTCAGATATAATACAAATACAAGAAATGAAAAAACCGAAATCTTACACAATATTAATAAAACTATGAGATATATATCATATTTATCTTGACCTAAACTAGATAAAACAAAAACCAAATAACTAAATAAAGGATTGTTCGATTTTAATAACTCCAATTATCACATGTTGGTTATTGCCACTCCCAACTAACGATTTGGCAACCACTATTCTATTTTAAACTTATTTTCCTATGACACTCCCCAAACTATTCAAACACTAACCTGATTAATTTTGGTGAAAAAAGAGTCATAATGTCAAATTTAGGGGGTAAAATGTAAATTTTGCTTAAAATATATCCCAACCCTCTCTACCCCCTCTTTGGCTTCCATCACCACTTCACCAACCCCACCTTCCACCGTTGCCGACCTTCACATGGCTTCCATCGTCACCACCATTACGACCGTTCTTCATTGTGGTTGGCTTACCGAGAGTCATTGATGCGTGGTGGGTATAGTAGATAATGGTGTTAATTTTTTCAAAGATTTGTTCACAAAATGTTGAGTTTTAAATTTATAAAAATAATTGTTATCTTAACTAAACCACACACACGTAGGCAAATATACCTATCGTACATGTAGTAAAATATAGGTAAGAACAAAATATCGATCCACAAACACACTTATATAATTTTACTACTAAATCGTTGTATTTATTGAACCAGATGTAAAGATCATTTTTGTTTTGGGTTGAGTTTTAGAGAAACATAAATTAAAAGACAATATTTTTGGGTTTTTATATTTTTGTATATATAAAGAAGATCAAAGATAAACGTGATTATCTTGGTTAAAACTCCTCTTAACTTGGTTTAACAAATGATTAGTAAACATGTGATATGATCTTGATATGGTGATTAAATGTGAGAATAACATCGCATGTTATTCCATGATAATTAATGAAAGAGTTAACTATTGACCCCTGTTACAAAAACATCATATTATGTAAGCAAGTGATTTTTGATAAACATAAGTTAACTCACTTTAAAGATGAGACAACCCCTTAAATTACTAAGTGAATTGTCCTTGATATTTTATTAAAAATAACCTTTGTATTATACCTAAAATACCAATTATGATTAGTTGAGTTGTTAAGGATTAACCTTGACATCCCAAGTGTTAATCCACACAACTCATGAACAATTATAGAACTCGTATAATAACCACTCAAGAGTTTCTTAAAATAGGTTATGTTGCACACTCACTTAACGAATAATTACCCGATCTTAGTAGATGAACACCAACAATCCGTTTCCACAAAATTGTTGATAATTCACATTCTAAAATGATCGGTCACTATTAATATCTCATTTGTTCCATGTCAATATTAAGATTCACGTATTTTCCCCAACCATGCCCTTACAAGACTGGCGATTTCTCAGCTTATCATCAAGCTTGGAATCTTGGCGGCTCTTTAAAAGAATCTTAGGTTATTCCCCAAACCCTCACAAGAGTGGCAATTCCCTGAATTATCGTCAAGCTTGGTATTTGGGGGGTTGATTTTAAGGATTCTTAATTTATCAACCAACTCCTCACAAGACTAGCAATTTCTCGGCTTATCGTCAAGCTTAGAAGTTGGGGTATCTTTTAAGAGAATTTTAACAATACCCATCAAGTGATAATTGCAACATAACTATTAGTTACTAAAAACCGATCACATGTTTTACTATTATTATTAAACTTCAATTAAGATTCATTATAAACCAAGATGATACTATCGAAGTTTAGCCACTAATAAGCATAATGATAAGTATCAAAGTAATAGATACAAATATGATCAAAATGAAGCAATCTAACCAATTTGGATAACTAATCTTTGATGCTAACGACTTCTCCCGAAAGCTTAATCTTCAAGGGTTGGATGGATGAGATTAGTTCCCTTATTAATGATGATGAAAGGAGGTGGCTAGAGAGTATTGAATGCTTATCCAAGGGGTGTTCAAGTCCATTTAATGAAGAAGAAGAGCATTCAATTTATAGGTTGTCTAGGTCCTCCGGGCACGACCGTGTTAAGCAGGGCACGACCGTGTCGTCATTTTTTGTCTTGCTGCATTAATTGTCCATGTCAGATCGTACAGCTCAAGGTTAAAACGGTCGTGTTATGCAAGGCATGACCGTGTTGAGTTCCACAACAGTCCAAACTTCTCCAGTCTTGTCTTTTTCTCTTGTACTTGAAGGCATGGCTGTGTCTTGAGAAGGCGCGATCGTGTTTGCTTCAGAACCATCTATTTTGTCTTTTCATTCTTCTTTTGATAACATGGGGTGTGTTTTGGTTAACATGGTCATGTCTTGATTTCCTGATTTTTGTTTTCACTTCCTATGCTCTAGGCATGACCATGTTTTGATTCACCATGGGGAGTGTTGAGTCGGTTTTTAAACGTTTATCTCCGTTATTTTCTTCGTATTTCAGCTTGTTTTGTTTCTTGGGACTATATTTACCTATACATAGAAATTATAAACATTAGTGGTTATTTATTTTAATATAATTGCCGAAATTACACTTATTTGGAGATATTTTAGTGTTGAAAAGATGTATAAATTCTTATACATCAGTCATCAAATAACATCGTCGGAATGTCGGGGTTAATAGGATCATGATTGTTAATTGATTATGAAGTTTAGTACTTTGTCGGGATCGCTGTATTGTCACGCGAGAAGTTAAGTTGGCTGAAAAATATAGTATAATAACATCGGGTTGTTCTGGCATTTCCGGAAGACCGTGGGTCACTAGATTCTACCTTCCACCACCTTTGCTCCACCGCAGCTCATCAGTCGTCGCCTCTGTTCATCACCTCTTTCTCTGAAGCTATTTTTCAGTCGTCACCAACCCCCATCGAGCATCGTCGGAACCCTAAGTATCCACCACTGCCATTGCAGGGGTCATAGAAGATGATGACCATCATACCCCCCCCCCCCCTCTCTCTATGCAATACACATTCACTCTCTCTGTCGATTTCTCTCAACCACCCTTTCTCTAAATTTGAATAGGTTTAGTTTGTGTTTATTTATTTGAAGAAGGAAGATTTTGCGGGTGGAGGGTCAATGGGGATTATGGTGATTGCCAGTAGAGGTGTTCAAAAGTATCCGAATTCGTATCCAAATTATCCGACTATCCGTATCCAAACTATCCGAAACTTCGGATATCCGAACCCCGGAAATCCGAAAATTTGGATTCGGATTCGAATAGCATTTTTAGGATTTTTCGGATAGTTCAGATATCCGAACTATCCGAAATACTAAATTTAATAATTTTTTTATTTCAAATATATATATATATACACACACCTTATGTAGCATTGTAACCCTAATATTCTAAACAAGCCTCCATGTTTCACTTTCTTGCAGCATTCCCTAATCCTTCCCTTCTGGATAGTTCGGTCTCCAACCACCACATACGTCCGCCGTCACACCACCTCCTAGCCAATCACCATCTCCAGCAACACTATCCTTCAGTCCTTCACTAGTCACCACCTCCATACGTCGCTATCACTCTTCTGTTTTCACCAAATCCACCACGTCTCCATGATCTCCACCTTGATAAGATATGTTATGTTTGTATTAATTAATTTGTTAGATTGGTAGTTTAATATAGTTAGATTTGTTTCAAAGATTTGTTAGTTGGATTGTATTTTTTGTAACATGTATGTTTAATTTTAAACATGTTGTTTTTTCTCCAGTTTTTTTTCAAATACCCGAATAACTATTCAATCATATATCCGAAATTTTGGATATTCGAACTTAGAATATCCGGAATTTCAGATACGGATTCGGATAGTGAAATCCACTATCCGAAAGGATCGGATATCCAAAATTCGAAGATCCGGTTTTGAACACCCCTAGTGGTTGGTAGTGGTTTGCGTAACAGTGATGGTGAACTAGGCTGGTGATGGATTGGCCGTGACAGTAGAAGACGACAGTGGTTGAGTGGTGAAGGCAAAGAGAGGGTGGGTAGAGAGGGTTGGGATATATGCTAAACATAATTTCCATTTTAGCCCCTCAATTTGGCATAATGACACTTTGTGCCCAAAAACTGACTAACCTTTTAGGGAGTTGCACATGTCAACAAGTTTGGCAGCAGCCAACATGTGATAGTTGTGGTTATTAAATTGAACAACCTTTAAATAAAGGGTCAAATGTCTTTTTTATCCCTAAGTTTTGGTCATTTGTGCGAATTCGTCTAAAATGTTTGTTTTTGCATCTGAAACTTTGAAGTTTCACGATTATTGCTAATCTTGTCCATTTCGCTACCTCTGTTATTTTTAACATTACATGGGGGGGGGGTCAAAAACGAATAAAACAATACATCAACTGAAAAACTAAAATACCCATAACTTAACACTAAAAACTAACGGAGTTAGAGATTGGATGTAATAGATTGGCAATAATCGTGAAATCTCAAAGGTTTCAAATGCAAAAAACAAACATTTTGGATGAAATTTATGTGACTGATTATGTATATGGTAGGATTAAACACACACACGAACCGAACACAAAAACGAAAGCAATAACGAACACGGGGATTTAACGTGGTTCAGTCTAAATTGACATACGTCCACAGGTGGCAACTAGATATTCTTTATTGAGTGACAAATAATTACAAGTACATAGTGATGTTTAAATAGAAATTGAACTAGGGTTTGTAAATTACTGAACAAGAAAACCAAACCGGACCGGGCTTCGGTCTAGCCACCCTACACCCGTTTGCCCTTTGCACTTCAAATGATAAACCAGGCCAACAAGGCCTACGAACCCAACAGTATATACATCATTTTAGCATTAATTAATCTCCAAATTACTATATTTTATTTTAATTATTACATAAAATATCTATTTATTATGTTATTCTCTATTTCTAGGTATATTCCGGCCTTTAAGAAAGAAACGAGTTGATACATGAAGAACAACGAAGAAACTGAAGAATTGTGTATCAGTCATAGAGCACGGGTCGTGCTTTACCTACCACGCCCTTATGGTCAGTCAACTTTTCAAATAAAGACAAATCTAATGAAAAAAAACATGGGTATGTGATTAATTTACCACGCCCCAATGGTCACCTTTTCGAATAAAGACAAAATATGATGAAGAAAACATGGATTCGTTCTTGACCTAACACACCCCGTGGTCACCTTTCTCGCGTAATACAAATATATGAAAAAATAGCCACTCAAAACATGGGTTGTTCCCCACCTACCACGACGCCTCCATGGACAAATCTCTGATTTTAATTTCTTAAACACATTAATTACGCATGAAAAGTGATCCACGTGCCGTATATCATGCAAAACAGGTCATGTCTGGCCGGCCTCCAAGACAACTTATAAATTTGCATGCCTTATTCTTTGGGGTGTGCTTCAAGAGAGCAGACATGCATTTCACTTAAATGCATGCACTTCATTCTCATATTCAAGATTGAAGAAGGTGTTTGAAGGCTTGGAAACATCCATCATCACCATAGAAGAGAAGATATATCACTAATTGTGGTTAGATTGTCATAATTTAATCATGCATCTTTCTTCTTCTTTTTTTGTATGTGTTACTATGCTCTTCATGACCTAAATTCTATTTATCACCTTAATTTGTGATGAAGCTTATCTTAATATGATGAATTTGTTGAATATGTTGTTCTAGCTCTTGAAGTAACGGTTATTGTATACTTATCTTTTGATGAGGTGTGATTTAATATTTTAAATTAACTAAATCCAACTAGATAATTGATATCTTTATTACAAACGTTTCAAATTATATCAATCATCCATGTATCATTCGTGTTCTTTTGTAACTAAGTTGGTTGAAAGACAACTTCGATAATCTTTATAAAATACATCTCCATGTTTGAATTTGAAAAAATGCAACACTTGCTACAATTAATATTCTCATTATAATTATCTAAAATATTATTGAAAGTTCAGTTGATTAGGTTATTATGCTAGTTTGAGAAATTGCATGTTAAAATAATGTATGCAGATAGCCTACACTAAACTAGCAATTGGCTTATTATACATGCCATCTTTTCCGATTGTTGTTAGGCTTGATTTTTAATGTTTTAAAATAGAGTCTAATCATTTTATACTTCATGAACTTTCTCATTTACATTTAAATGACATTTTGGTGGTTAGTTGGAAGTCATGCGTACTAATTTCTAAAATGCCATGATAATAGTTTAACTTAAAGTTATGAAATTATTCAATCTTTTAACAAAGAAGTTTCACTACATATTCATACAAATAGTCATCAACAAGTATTTTTCTAAATCAGGGTCATATATTCATATTCTCGTCCAAAGTTTATATCTTTCTTAATTTACTTAAAAACAAAATTTAGTTTAAAAACAACATTTAAATGTTTATTACTCTCGGTTAATTTAATTACAAAGATTTAGTAGTGAAAATACACTGTGTCCTTGGATCGATACTTGGTTTTTATCAATATTATTCTATATATGCGATAAGTACACTTGCCTATTTACTTGTGATTTAGTTTTAGTAGAAATCATTTTATTAAATTTGAAACCCAATCTTGTGTGAAAAATGATCAATATTTTATATACCATCCACACGACATCAACTGACCAAATCTCAAGAACGAAAACATTTTTTGCCCCAAAACTAACCAGGTTAGTTTGGGGAGTGGCACATGTTAACAAGTTTGGTAGTGACCAACATGTGATAGTTGGGGTTATTAAAATCCAATAACCCCTTAAACAAATAACTAAACCTAAACTGACTCAAAACATCATAAACTTCAAACTTTAGCCTACTTACACTCTAAGTTTATTTTGTACCAACAGCCCGACTTGTTTCACTTTTTACATGTGAGCAACCCCGATTAAGTCCAACAAAAGGGCACCGCGATACCAATTTGTTAACAAAATAACTGATTTCATGAAATTGATATAGAGAGTCCGATATATAGACAATACCCGACTACATTATATTGCGCTACATTTAGTTGTATGCCATCGTTGTTTAAGAAGAGAAACAGTGGCAGTGAAGGAGATAAAGTCGGCTTCAGCCAACAAACTTACTTTTCACATAACTTTCATAATACAGTTGATACCGAAGTTAATATTTTGGTGCCAAAAAAATAAGTCAAAGGTCTAAGACCATGTGTGGTCATAATGCCCCGCTCATGGGTATTATGCGTCATGTGACACCTAGTCAGAGTTTTGGTTTTTGAAAATAGAGGATGTAGTTATAACTCTCCACCCTTAGGCATTTTGTGTTATGTGGCATCCAGTCACTTTTATTTTATTTTATTTTATTTTTGTTTTTTTAATTAATAATTCATTAAATAATTAAATATTAAATCAAAAAAACTACATTAAAATAAAAAAAATACATTAAATTTAAAAATAAAAACTACATTAAAAAAAATTTTACATTAAGTTTAAGAAAAAATACAATAATAATAAGACTAAATGTTGTATTTTTCAAAAAATTTATTTGGCGAATTACTTTTAGAGATTGAACTCTCAGGCCGTCTTCGGATAACTCGTTTGTTAAAATCTCGGTTTCGTTGTCCAATTCCTTCCTTTTAAGTACTTTGACGACATCCAAATTTCCTTGAAGAAGTTGAGCTCCAAGTTCTTGTATACCTTCGAGTCGAATGTTTATTTCTTTGAAATGACATTCCATTTTGGCATTCGAACCCATTGACGCCACGACGTGACCCCTTTTCCCATTCCCTTGCTTCTTCTATCCAGCGATCGAGGGATCTCGGCAACATCTGCATATGGATTCTCGCCTTCATTATCGCTTAAGTTGAAGTTTCAACCATCGGACCTTGGCGTTTCTGGATCAACCGAAGACGATGTTTTAGACCTTTTGTTATGCCTAAAACTTTCGGTGTTGGCGGGCCCAACAAGATACCACTTAGGGTGAAACCTCAGTTGGTTTTCCAACAGTTCATGTAACTGAAGTTCCCCGCCTTCTATTGATACTCTACCAACGCCCTTTCCATGATATCCGCGTTAGAGACACCGCTACCCCACGTTCGAACCATCCGAGAGTGAACCGAATGGTAAGCCATGCATTTGGAGTTTATATCGGTCCATTTTGACATTACAGAATCTTTTTCCCGACGCGAGTCCCTGCCAAGTCCATGGAACAATTCTTAAATTTTGTTCCAAAATAAACCATTCTTGATAGTTCGCTAAAAAAATAAAAATATTACACGTTTAGTGTTTATTCTAAGAAATTAAAAAATATTAATATTTTTTAAAAACTTACAACACTCGGGATCTACCGATATCACGCACCACGTCCGAGCAAGTAGTTCACACTTGTCGGGTTTCCACGATATAGTTAAATTTTTAGTCTGAGGTTCGCCGGGGGGTTTCTTTGCGTGTTTTCTCCCACGTCCGCCTCCACGTTGGCTCGAACTGCCACGAGTCCCCAGGACGGGTTGTGGCTCCGGGTTGGCACCGTCTCTTCGTCGGGTTGGGAAACGAAACCAACCATCATATTCATGGTTGGGTTTTGGAAACCGGGACTCATATTTGGGTTAGGGACTCCGGAACCTAGATATTGTATGTGCGCGGCCATTTGCGGGTCGAACGGATACGGGGTTTGAGGGGTCGGTGTAGATGGGTTCGGTTGTGGATTATTTGGGTCGGGATTGTTTGCAGGTCGTGCGTATTGACCAAAACCGAGTATTTGGTTGTCGAACGGAAACATATTGGTAGGTGATTGAAAATATATATTTTGAGATTGTTGTAGAGAATTTGTGGAGAAAGTGTTTAAAAACTGAAGTTTGATTGTGTTTTATAGGATGAATTGTATTAAAACAAAAGTAATTTTTTTAATCAAACGGTAACGTGTTTAACGGTTATATTGGTTTTAAAATTGTGTCATTTAAGCATTTTCTGCAAAACGCTTGCCGAAAACGCCGCTCAAAAACGCCCGGGGGCAGGGGCGGTGTGCACCCGGCGTTATCACCCTCCAAAACGCTGGCCATTTCGGATGTTCTAAGATCTTTCAACACAGATACGTTTCCTTAAATGAGATACCCTTTCACTTATATTTGTTTAAATACTACAAATAATTAATATTATCAACATAGACATAACATATATATACAAATAATAATGTATCATAGATTCTCTAAACCCAATAGGAGTGAGAGTATTCGACACCTAGGAGTTCCTATAAAGTATATTATCATGTTATATAAAAAAACAATGTATTCTGTTAAATATGCTTTTAAATTACCTTTAACATAACTGTAAATAAATGCTACAAGATCACTTATAAAATTAAACAATACGTACTTTTTGTTTATATTATTGAAGAGAAGTTACAAAAAGATGCAATTAGTGAATACAAATTAGATTATAATAATTTAAGTTATTATTTACTATTTAATAATTCATATCAACAATTATATTAATGATACTTTTAACTTTCAATTTTGTTATCAAGAAAAATACCATTTGCATAATAATCATACATTGACACTTAGTTTTCATTTGATTTCGCTTACAAGTAATGCATGTTTCATCATTTCTGTCATAATCATCACTGTGAGCGAAGCCGAGTTGATATTAAGTTTAAATCTAAGGTGATTATGCGAATGAGATTGCTTTTGATGACAAAGGTAAAGTTAGAAGTATTACTAACTAAACTGATGAAAAAATTATTATCGGTGAGTGGACCAAAATTTTAACTATTAAAATCCAATTTAACTTATGACAAAAAGCTGTTGCTCTCGGTCGTTGATTTAGCTCCCGCATTTGTTTAGGGGGCGAAGAAAGGACTCGTAGCTTAAAGATATGATATATGCAATCTTATATTACACTTTATGTAGGAGATTATTTTCACGGCTTAAACTGATGACCCATTTATTCTTTATTTACCTTTAATTTTCATTTCATTTACTCTGCCCGTATTTTTTTTTAATTTACATCATATTTCTTAGTTTGCTTACTAGATTCATTTTAAAGCATACTCTTTTAGTTGATTAATCTTAGTTCTAATATTTTAAATGTGTTGCATGTGATCGCAACCACCAAAAGGCAATAACTGTTTACTCTTAATCCCTTTTTATCCTTTCCAATTTAATTAAATTCCATATAAAAGGTTTGCATCTTACCACTCTATTAGTTATATTTCTTTATCATATACCAATGAATAAACTTTATGCTAAATTTTGGACAATAGAAAAGCCAAACCAATCACAGCTGGATTACGTGCACACACGTCCATTAGTGTCACTAATTACACAATTAGTGTAACTGATTAATAATATTCCAATTATTAAGATTCTCTATTTTCTGAATCCTCTAGCATTATTAGGTTAAATTTTGCCATCAGCTATGAAGGGTATAGAGATTTCAAAGACAGGCCAAGGATGTTAGGAAATGTATTAACTGTTGAACCAGAATCACGCTCGAGTTTTGATAATCGACTTTTTTTTTAATAATCGACTAAATGAGAAACACAAGATACAAAAGCGTTTATATAGACCATAAACGTAATCAACAAGAAAACTAAACTATGACTAATTGAAACTAAATCAAATACTAAAATTAAACATAATTTTAACTTACCACCAAAGAAAATTAAGGTGGGGACGTGGTGTTTCAGCGACACCACTAATGCCATTTCAGCACCACTAGTGGTGTTCTCTAAAATATACCGCTTAGCCTAATGTAATTATTGTTACTCTACTTGTATGTTGTTGTAGGATAATTACTTTATTAAGATTATTACGAAATTGCCATCACGTAGACTTTTTCTTCACTTCATGACATTTACACGTTAAATAGTTATATTTATTTCTATATAGCATAACATATATGTATGTATGTGTATATATTTATATATGTGTGAAAAAGAGAGCTGTTAAAGTTGTCGAAGGACCACTAGTTAAGGACAAATCATGATGACCCTATACCACGTTGTATTCATGGGAAAGAACCAGTAAATGGGTTAACACAAAACTAATAACTAAAAGGTAAAAGACCAAAAACAAATACCTGGGTCGTTTGCTTAATATGATCATTTATTAAATAACAGATTAAAAAAAATACAATTAACTGTAATACAGTTATAAAGTTATGGAGAAAAAACATATATTTATCCTTAAAGGCTATAAACGAACACCGATGGTTCATATACAACGCAAGAAACAAGTTGCTATTTGGACATATACGGTCATTTTATTTCACTGATGTTGTAATTAAACCCGTTCATGTTATATCATATGTGCGTGTAAATCCTTGCAATCGACTACTAACTAAAGATCATTACCAACATGTAATTTCCGAAAAACTCAGGCTCGGTTCGTCACAAGAGATACTAAGACCTATCTCAATGCCTAATTTGTCACGATAATTTGTTTTTTAACTATTGTACTTTTATAATACCTTAAGTTTCATATTTATCATTTATTGCTATTTTCTATAAATTTATATTTTATTTTTATTTTTGCAATTGCCTTAGCTTAAGCACATAAGTTGCAATTAATTTAGGTATAAATAAAGAACGGTTTATGTACTTGCTCTAAAACATAATGCTTTCATTTTTAATTTAATAATATAATCGACGAATTACCATGAGGTAATTCAGCCGGTAACACTTAACAAAATTTGTTAGTTGTCAATAAAAGATCTACCGGTATTATGTTGCTGAGTTATCATCGTCAGTCCTTTGGAATAAACCATTCTTGGACGATTTTACCAAAGCTGTCCGTTATCCATTGGCAAAATATATCAGATTTACAGAATTACATATTAATTATATTTTTCAATGGAATAGCATTTTTTTCATGGCAATAAACAGCCGCTAATATATATAGTATAGTATTGAAGATCGTATTTTATCACATAGTATCTAGTGTGACCGAAGTTATGATTGAAACCTTAACCTTAAACTATATACGAAACAAAACAACAAGTTGTATAAGATTAAATTAAGAAAAGTGGGAATTTAAGCATGTTACAATAATGAAGATAAGTGGAATCCTGTGTTTATAAAATTTGTAAACATGGTAGTAGCATGTGACGATGGATATGACGTTTATGAACCTTAACTCAATGTTTAAGGTTTTAATAGGTGTGTTAATGACTAAAGTTGCTTCACTTTGGAGTTCTAAATTGAGGCCGTACGTTGTTTGTTGTCTAACCATTAAGCACTTAGATGTTTAGTGACTGGTTCAAGGTTCGTTTTTTAGGATTGTGTCTGTGTGCACTATCTTAACGATTATCTAATAATATTAAACAATCAGTACTAATAAGTAAGATCAATGTTACACTGTTAAAGGAATAAACAAAATTTTATTAAATTAATAACTATGATACATTTCGTTACTATATATGTGACATATGTCATCCGTGTATCTATATGCAAAAATTATCAAAAAAAACTTTATAAGTGTAAATAGATATTTATAATAATAAAGTTTTAGTTAGCAAAAAATAAATTTGTCTATTGCCTATACAAATAATAGTAGACATTAGTAATATTCACATCTATACATACTATTAAAGCAAGGAGCAATTTCCACATGTCACCATTCTAGGGTGTCTACATAGGATGTCACCTCATTGCCATGTCTTCCATTACCTTTCTTAAGCATGTCAAATCATCAATTAACCTATATTTAACCCATCAACTTATTTTAGCTTATTTTCTCGCGGGTCTTGGATATCCATTTAACCCATTAACCCGTAAATTCAAATACTATATTTTAGTCTAATTTCATCTGCTGCCACTATTCAGAAACCCTAGTTGCCGCTCTAAGCCTCTTATTTCCGGTTATTCTTTATGATGCAAGGTAAACTTATATAAATTAATTTCCGGCAACCTTATTATTTTTTCCAGTTATTCTTTCTTCTAAGCTTTTTATGTTTATTTTCATTGTTAACTGATTTTAAAAAAATCAGTTTAGGTTGTAAATCATAAACGGACATGAAGGTGATATGTGGACGTTTTACATTTTTCCGGTAAGTATTTCCGGTAAGATTTTCCGTAAATTTTTTTTCGGCTATGTCTTATACCTATAACAATTGTTGTTTTATATTATTTCAGGTTATTTATCCGTTTAATTTGCTGAAGATTTCATTTTAATTTGTTAATCAAATTCTTATATTCCATTATTACGTTTTTCCGGTAAGAATTTACTTTAAGTTTTTTCTGTAACATTTTGCGTATATCAATGTTAATATTTTTTTCTTATTATTTCAGGTAACATTATTTGGTAATATTTTCCGGTGAGTGTCACGACTTATACAATCTTTTTTTCGTTAACACCTTTAGAATTTTCCGGTTATTAGTTATAATTAAAATAATCTATAATATCAATATTAATATTTTTTTTATTATTTCAGGTATTTGCCGACTCATATAATATAATTTAACGGAATGATTATGAGTTTGTAGTATGTATAGATTTTAATTTTAATGTTGATGTTTATTTTATTTTGTTAATTGTTAATATTCATGTATATTCTTCTTCCTGTGTTTATAAGAAATAAAATACCATTGTATATCAGAGATCCGAGATAAGTTTGATGTATATTTTTTCCAGCGTTGCGATATTCTATTTGATATTAATTATATCATTAACATCATTTATTTTGTTTGACTTTCCTTATTGTTTTAAATAACTTCATTAACATAAATATCGTAATTTAATTATCCCATTATAACATTTTATATTCTTTGACTTTCCTTAATTTTTAACGAAACCGATTTTAAAGTTAATAAAACGTTAATATTAAAGTAAATAAGCAAATATGTAAATCATTAGATGATTTTAGATAATTCGTTTGAATATTAACCATACAAATAAGTATCCATATATTTTTGGAATATAACCATACTTCGTGGTAAAAATGTTATACTGTTACTTCAAATATTAAACTTAATAAAACGTTATTATTAAAGTAAAAATGTTAATTTAGATCAGTCGTTTTTAAAAATTTTTGAAATAATGTAAGTCGTTTTTCCGTTAACACCTTTAAAATTTTCCGGTTATTAGTTATAATTAAAATATTCCATAATATCAATATTAATATTCGTTTTTATTATTTGCAGGTAATTGTCGACTCATATAATTTAAATTCATGGAATGATTATGAGTTTATAATATGTATTTATTTTAATTTTTGTGTTGATGTATATTTTATTTTGTTAATATTCATGTATATTCCATCTTCTTGTGTTTATAAAAAATAAAATATGATTGTATATCGAAGATCCGAGATAAGTTTGATCTATATTTTTTTTCCGGTGTGTTTTAATCTATTTGATATGAATTATCCCATTAATACCATTTATTTAGTTTGACTTTCCTTATTATTTTAAATAACTTAATTAACATGAATATTGTAATTTAATTATCCCATTAACATATTAAAGTATATACTTTGACTTTCTTAATTTATAAACAAACCTATTTTAAAGTTAATTTGAATTATTTGAAATTAATTACTTTATAGTCAACGTGAATATATTAATTTGGTATTCAAAAATTTAAAATTAAACAAGATTGAAGAGTGTTAATTTGGTATTTGAAAATTTTCCTATTTTTAAATTAAACTTAATTTGAATGTTTTTTGACCATCAATTAAATAAGTTAATTTTTTATATTTTTGGTACAAGTTAATTTGGAAATAAGTATCCATATTTTACATAATAGGAAACTATATGATTTGTATTTATATTACAATTTTACAATATATTATAATTTACGGATGATCTTCCGGATTTATTTATTTTTCGGCGTGCGTTAATAAAATACATATTTAATTATCCCATTAATACAATTTGTTTAGTTTAACTTTCCTTAATTGTTTAAATAACCGAATATTGACATCAATATTTAATATACTTTAATTATTCCATTATCACACTTTAATTAACATCAATATTGAATATTGATTTTCCTTATAAATAATTGTCCATAATAATAACTATGATTTGACTACAATATATTAATTTATATAATTTAATTATCCCATTATCACATTTTATATATATTTACTTTCCTTCATTTTTAAAGAAACCGATTTTAAAAATTAACTTCATTTCACGGTAATTGTATATAGTTTTGGTATATCATAACAACTTAATTTGAAATTGATTATGCATAATTTACATAATAATAAGTTCGCTAAACTTAATGGTCCATAATCGATAGATAATAATAAGTTTACTAATAAGTTAACTAATTTATATAAATAAGTAAATGGAAGTCTCGAATTTGTCTATGTTATTTCTCTACATTTTTTGTATATGATTTAAATTTGAATTTCTAATTAATGTCCATAATAATGGTTTGACCAACATTTACATGGAATATATATCAACAGGTCTCATATTTAAGCCGTATTTTTATTTAAACCATTCATATTAGTTTACATTTTTAGATTTATACACGTTTAAGAATCTTATGGAAATTTATAAAGTTTAACATTCCTTATTTTTTTAAAAACCGAATGAACAACCCTTTTTTATGTTTTTAATTTTTTCCATTTTTATAAACTCATTCCTTAATTTGTGGTTTGACCGAAATAATAACCTAATTATCCCATTATTACAATTTATATCATTAACTTTCCTTATTTGTTAAAAAACAAATGAATAAGTTATAACTTAAATAAATTTCCGACCGATTTAACTATTTGACCATTCATATTAAATCTTTTTGACCATACATATTAAATATTTACACTCACAAATTATGTCCATATAAAAATTAACATACATTTGTTTTGACTATTGTAACGTTTTTAATTAAATATTCTCTTACAATCCATTATTATGTTATTAAGAGTTACTAATAATTTTAAAATAGTAACCGTAACTTTTTTAAAGGTCTTTAAGTAAAGCATAATTTATGCATGTTTATATATATAATTGTGTATTTATCAATAATAATAAATTGAAATTCAATTATGTTTTCACCGAAATCAAATAATTAATTTGTATTAATTCCATTAACTTTGCTTCAAGCAAAAGAAAAGACAGTGGACACATTTTGGATTTTTAAAAAAATGCATATATATTATGTTGACATTTTGAAGTCAAAATATGACATTTTAAAATTAAAAGTTAGACCTTTTAATTCAAACATGGTTTGTTAATTTTTTTTCAAGATGGTAGGTTACTAACTATAAATTTTTCAAGATGGTAATATTTAATTCAAAGATGGTTTGTAATAAATGTTTTTAAATTGATGTGCAAATAAACACGGGTACTATCTTAAAGTAATAAATATTATAGTTATTGATGCGTAATAAATGTCTTAGATAGTCTTTGTTAGTCTTTGTATGTTTTTGTATTTGATTCAAATAAGTTATAATGTCTTATAATTAATGTAAAAATATCATTTATTTATAAGTACAACATTTGCATTTCATTAAATTTATATGATGTTACATATATGTTATGTTTTTAAATATGTTCCACCGTGTGTAACACGGGTACTATCCTAAATCAATATTGGAATCCAATTATCTGTTTCTTTTAAGAGATTTGGATCACTTGAAGCTTGCTAAATTTATAAAAGAAAGGGCACATTTGGATTTGAAAAATGAAGTTAGTGATAAATGTTTTTTAATATGGTAATATTTAATTCAAACATGTTTTGTAATAAATGTTTTAAATTGATGTGCAAATAAACACGGGTACTATCTTAGAGTAATAAATATTACAGTTATTGAATCAACATTGAGATAAAAGTTTTGTTGAATCGACATTATATAATTGTTTTATTGATTTGGAGACTAATTTCCTTTGTTTGCTTATTATTGTACTAATGATATAAGTTATAAAATATTTTAAATTTTCAATTATCTTTGTTAGTCTTTGAATGTTTTTGTATTTGATTCAAATAAGTTATGATGTCTTATAATTCATGTAAAAGTATCGTTTATTTATAAATACAATATTTGCATTTCATTAAATTTATATAATGTTACATATATATTATGTTTTTTAATATGTTCCACCGTATGTAACACGGGTACTATCTTAAACCAATATTGGAATCCAAAAATCTATTTCTTTTAAGAGATTTGGATTACTTGAAGCTTGCTAATGTTATAAAAGAAAGGATGCATTTGGATTTGGAAAATGAAGTTAATGAGAAGGTAAAATGGTTGTTAGAGTGTGAGAATTATGAGTCAAATTCTAATGATCTTCCAAACTCTTTGGAATTTAATTCCTAGGGTTTTATTCTTATTTCCTGCTTTTTTTTATGTTTTTGAATGTTTATATATGGTTCTATATTTATGATATTGTATGGTAGTTTATATACACTTTGTTACATATCTAATGTCAACCCGTGTGTAACACAGGTACTATCCTAATATCTTTTATTATGATAGTGCGTCACCAAATAAAAATGACAGTATATCGGTCTTGGATAGGCTAAAACCTGTTTGATTAATAGAACCCGAAAAAAAAAAGCACAAATATGGAAATATAATTATTATCAAACATCATGGATGTTTTATTAACCGATTGATCTTTAGCTACATCCGACACATGAATTGGGAAAACAATTTTACACCAAAAACTCGTTTTAGAATGATCATGTTATGTCATATCATATTTGCTCTGATGTCCTCAACTGTTTATCTGATTCGAAAAGCTCAAATTTTTATGTGTAGAAACCGTTGCGTGTGGTGAAAACTTGCTCATGGCTTGAAAGGAGCAAATGCAACCACCGAATTATGCCCACCAAACCCGAACGAGTTAGAAATAGCTGCAATAAAACATAAAACCTCCTTACATCATATTCTAACTAAAAATATATAGAAAAAGAAACTCTGAGTTAGCCCAACCCAACCCAACCAACGCAAAATTACAGTTTTGCCCCTAGAGTTTTACAAAGCTACTTTCATTACATTTGACACTTACCAACATTGACTTCATGTTGTTTCTTCACATTTGGGATGGTATCGATGTCAACTGAAGGCTCCAAGTTCTACACACACAAAGACAACTATCAAAACTCGGTTGCATAGAAAAAAATTAATAATATAGCTAAATGGGCTAGGGTCTTAGCGAGTACATCTTGGTTAATCGTGGGGTGCAACCAGCCGGTGGTGATTGCTTTTATGCACGCAATGGCTTCCAGTCCACCAGCAGCTCCAAGACCATGACCAATCATCGACTAAAACAAAAAAAATATTTTTCACTATTAATGTTAAACGATTCAAATAACCAATAACTGAAACACGTATACTGTTCTTGCCTTGGTTCCATTCATCTTTATCCCAGATGTATCCCTAAAGACTTTTTTGATGGCATTAACTTCTGCTAGATCCCCGGCTAGGGTTGATGTTGCATGGCAATTCACATAATTCACCTACAAGTGTGTGTGTGTGTGTGTGTGTGTGTGAGGGTCAATCGGTTTCATGTTATGTGTGATGAGTTGTGGATTAATGTTTTATTAATTTACCTCTTCGGGTGAAATACCCGAATCTTCTAAACAATTGGTTATGCAAGTTGAAACCCCAAGCCCGTCTTTACGAGGATCCGTCATGTGATGTGCATCACAAGTTATGCCACCACCTAAATACTCGGCGATTATGTTAGCCCCGCGTTTCGTTGCGTGCTCCAAGCTTTCCATAATCTAAAAACGTTTGATATGTTATTATTATAGATAACCCTTTAGGAGCAGTGCATTGATTCCCCCCAGCAGGGTTCACATGTTTGAATCTTGCTTCAACTGGTTTTTTATCAAAACCTCTTGAATGTCACATGCCTAGCACAAACTATGATATACTTAATGATGTTGGTTTGTGCATTAGTCGATTTTGAGTTTAAACCCAAACGAAAACCGAAAATTCGCCTTTTGAGTTGTTGAAAACTGTTTGGTGTAAGCTGATTTTGATTTTACCATTTGGACTTGAAATTTTCCAGTTGACAATAATTGGCCCAAACTAATGAATTTGGGCCTATATCTTTTTGTTAAACAAAAATTAGTTGATTATTATGCATGTAGGCTAAATTATTTGGATTACACTATTTATTAGTTTCTAATTAACTACTTAACATGACATTCAATTTGGTTTTTACGAAAATATAAAACCTAACAGTCGGTTTTTGTTTGGCTTCGATTATTTCAGTTACGGACAGGTTTTTTGAGTTTCATGCACACCCTTAGTAGGGTATTGACAGGTCCGGTGAGTTTTCGATAACGGGTTGTCATCATTACAAAAAAAATATATAACCAAACTCTAGCAATACGAGATATTGGGCCCAACTTAAGGTCATCTGGGCCCAAATCAATAAAATAGAGGGATTAAGCCAAGAACTTGGGGTTTGACCTATACAACCACAGGCCTAACTAACGTTCGCAATTACCCAAGAGGCCAAGAATCCAATATTCCCATTTGAATGAAGTAAACACTTGATATGATTTGGGTCAGTCCTAAACTTTCTACTTACCTAATTTTTCTTATATAAGTTGTTTTGACTTATTATAAACAAAAAAATATAATCTTACCAAAACACCCGAGCCTTCACCGATGACAAACCCATCACGGTCTTGGTCCCAAGGCCTTGAAGCCCGATGTGGCTCGTCATTTCTTTGTGAGAGAGCTCTACACGCAATGAACCCACCAACCCCGGTTGCATTAACCGCAGCTTCGGTCCCACCAGCTACCATAATATCAGCATCTCCTCTTCTAATGTGATTTGCAGCTTGAAAAAAGCAATAGTTTGCGGTTGCACACGCGGTTGATATCGAGTAATTCGGGCCCATTAGGCCCGTATCTATAGCCAACAATGCGGACCCCATGTTGGTGATAGAGTAAGGAATGAAAAATGGAGTGATCTTCTTGTATCCCTTTTGAATAAGTGCTTCCACTCCGGCGCTAAAAGCCGTTAAGCCTCCCATACCGGACCCCACTAAAACTCCGATTCGGGTTCTATCCATCTATTGTTATACGTAGTTAACATTTAACAAGTCAAACGGGAAAAGTTAACCAGAGTGTGTTTTTAGTATATAAAAGTTTGTCCAGTTTATTCAAGAGCTTATATTATTATTGAACTATATAAATTGTGTTATTGGACTAAACGCGTTTTTGGGCCAAGCCGACCTGGCCCGTTTCAGCTAGGACTAAAAAATAAAGATCACATGTTTTGACCCAATTCTCATTGTCATCCATTATTCAAACCTGTGAGTTTCTTACACGAAATTCACGAGTTTGGGTTTAGTCTAAACGGGTCCAGCTCAAACTGCAAACACGTTTAGCTAAACAGGTCTTGTTCAGCTTGACCTAATGAGTTAGCAGGTTGGCCCGTTCAACTTTATACCCTCTTTATTTTTGAAATGTATATTATGTAACAAAATAAACTCATTCAAATGCCATATCTTGAAAGGTAAAAAATATAGAAAAACTAAAACCAAGTTTTGTAGTTTAAAATTAATTTCTTTCAATACATTGTATCTTTTGCTATAAATTTGTAATTTTAAAATACTGATAAAACAAAGAATCTAGTTAAATGGGCCGTGCTCATATCAACCCCCGAAACTCAGTGTTGTGTTCGTGGTAATGTGCACGATTTCCAGGTCAGTGTCAAATTTTCGGGCTCAACCCGTTAACAAAGTTGTGTTTTTTTTAATAATGGGGTTAAAACGACTCACGGTTTCAAGAACATCTGGGCTAAGATGGGCATCTTCTAGGGCTTTTTTACCGGCAACCAAACAATACCGCCAACAGTCATCAAGACGGCGATCATTTTTACCATCAATGTATCCAACTGACGAAAAATCACGAATCTGACCCGCAAACCGAACTGAAAAGGTAGAAGCATCAAATCTGTCTATCAGAGTGATCCCACTCTGACCTTCAAGAAGTTTGTCATAGAATGTGTCCACATCATTGCCAAAAACAGAAACAAGCCCCATTCCTGTAATGACAACCCTTTTCTTCGGGTCAGTTTCTCGTTTTGGAGCTGAGCCAGTTGCTGCAGCCATGACCTTGATTGTTCTACATTTCGAGCCTGCAAATACTCAAAATTTATAAAAACTAGTATTATGTGTGAAGTTGATTATATATATAGTTTATTTTTAGTTTAATTATTTATGGAATAAAATATTAAAATGTGTCAACATATGAAAATAAATAATTAGGAATATTATTAGTTTGAATGTGATTTTGTTATAAAATTGATAGTTCTATCAGTTCGGTTTGTTAAGGTACCGGCACTTGCTATAGCAAATGAAAAACGCGATACGCCCAAAAGAATATCAACTTATCAACATGTGTTTAACATTGATCGAAAACCATAAAAACAAATGCAGGTACAGTTTCAATAATACTGATACAGGTATCTTAGTTGTTCGGTTAGAACTCTATATTTAGTACCGCTCTGTTTACAACAAAACATACCCGAGTGAAAAAAAATTAAACACAACTGCGTATTCATTTGTTTTTATTTTCTAAGTTAACGAACATAGGTTATCAAGTAAAAACTAAATGAGTTAAAAACGTATATTATTTTAAGTATGATTGTACCTGAAGTACGAGCGGACCAATTTAGCCTATTGAATTGTAGCATAGAACCTGCATTGTTGGTAGATAACAATTTTTCTTTTTTCTTTAAAACCAAACCAGAAGAACAAGTGGTAGTAATGCTTGTCATTATTCTTGCCAAATCTTCTTCTAACACCTTTTTGCCGTTTAAATTATGTAAATTATTAGTGATTATGGTGGATAGATATAGGAGAGATGAGGGTTGACAGGTGATGAAAACATTGAGAGAAAAACTAAGTTGGCAAGTGTTGTGAAACTCGCCCAACAAGTGACAACAAAGGACGATAATATTGAAAGAATGTGGCTTGGTTTTCATGGTATTTGGTCTTGGTATTCACATTTTAGTAAAGATTAATAATAGGATAAAAAGGTTCTTGCTTTGGTTTTCATGTTTAAAAGTTGACACTTGCTATATTGGGATGTCCCAACCATTTTGGTCTTTGTCTATTTCAATACTAACTTAAAATGTTTTGTTTTATTTGTATAGCCTTTCAATAAAAAAAAAGAAGAAAAAAAATATATAGATGAATGAACTTACAATACAATTACAATTATTAAGTAAAGAAAATGTTGAGAACAGTTGAAAGGCATTCAAATGGAGTCCCCATCCTCAACTATATTCAAATTATGTGAAAAATATTAAATTTTCATTTTTACTCATATATTGGAGTCCCGATCCCCATACCTGGATTGTATCTGGGTGCTCACTATTTACCCCTATCTTATATTTAAACATTGTGGCGAGCGGAAATATGTATTACTTAAAATATATGGGGACACATATGCGAAAAATTATTAAAGCGGACAATTTCTAAGTATATTATGTATTTTGGTTAAATTATATGAATGGGGAAGAGGATTCCATTGTGAATGTTTTAAGACTTGTATTTGACATAATTCTCTTGAAACAGACTCCATATCACCTTTAAGGACGTGCATATCTCCCAGGTTAAAAACATAAAGTAACTTGTTCTGTCAAAGTTAACTGCCAAGTCTGAAAAACCGTTATGTTGATAAATAATAAAGGTTGCGTGATTGAGTTTTCTTGAGAACATACAGAGTCATTCAAGTTCTAAGATCAACCAACTTAATACTACTAAGTTGACAACCAGCTCGAAACTCTTCTCAATTAAATACATGGTTTAAATTATATTAAACATCTTCAATCCAATTTAATTTGTTTAATTTTAATGTTTAAACTCATGTGTTACATGTATTTAATACCTTAGATATATAGCCAGATTTCAGTTTCAACTTGTAGTCTCGAGAAATTGAATGTGGTAACCAGCACACCAACAATTGAAATCATCCATGTAGTAAACCACGATGAGTGTTCTCCTATTCCGACTTCCCCTCTCAGCCTAGTAGCACATCCAAGACAACAAGTACTACACCCATCACTCAAAGTTGGGGTGCAAAAGCACCCTTTAAGGTCCTCGCTTGATTCTTTGTTCAAGGAATTCTAAGGAATGCTTGTTCACATAAAGTTATAAACCATTAGAAGGTTATACTCTCCTCCTATATGTGTAGCATGTACACATTCATTCCATTTAGTTCTATTCCATTTTTCATAGGGCCTTGTAAGTTTCAAACACAAAATGTCCATCGTCATATCTCATTTATCTTAGCTTCATTTATCAACAAGGTTTTATTTGTCGCAAAGCTCTCATGAACAAAAACCAATTAAATAATAATCAATTATGCTAATCACAGTTAAATACTATTTTGTATCCTAGTGAAAACACATTTTCAACATTTTTACTAAACCCACGTTATACAATCCTCATATGCAGCTTAGACACCTCTAACAGTTATTTTCATGTTATAGCCCATCTCATGTTTAAGAAAGGCTAGATCCCACCAATAAGACTCTAAGGCCTAACCCCACGGGGCGACAACCAAAGTAGCAATAAGCAATGAATTCTTCTGCATGCCAACGAGATATCCATAAATAGTGGCGGATCTTGAGCATCAAGTATGCATGGGCCGAAAGTCACAAGACCCAAAATTTTTTGTGCTTGTAAGTTTTAGTTCGGCAATCCGGTTCGGGTCGGGTCAAACAATAATTCCAAGCCCTAACCTACCCAATTGAAAGAAATACAAAATTGTGAGATGCGAATTGCCGAAACTGGTCTTTACTTGCTTCTGTTGACTATTTAGATTAATCAGTTTTACTCCAACACGAGTCCGTTCTGAACCTCAGGCCTCAACAGACAGCAACAATGCCCAATCAATCGATTAATCGCTTTCACAACCAAACGATTTCACCAATTCACCTGACCTTCTGTTTTGCCTTTTGTGCTGAACCTCACAAGTCAGTAAGTCACACAACAGCCAGCGCACAATGAAAACTCCATTTGTTGTTGTGTTCGAACATCGACCATATGGTAGGGTTGGATTTTGGGTTTAATGTTTTTTATTTGTTTGTTTAAAATATTTGGGCTTGGCCTTGGTCTTGCGTGTTTTATTTCTTAGTCTTTCTTTATCTATATGTTTATTTCGTAAGCGATTTCTTGTTTTTTGGCTTTAAACAAACTTATTTTTTTGAAAAATTCAAGGCTGGCCTGGACTCAAATAATATGGTTGGGCGGATTCAAATAACTTGGTTGGCCGAACTCAATACATTTATACGTTTTTTTATTTTTCCGAAAAACAATACACTATCGAGCGAAAAACGTGATGGGCCGCGACCCATCTTGACCCAAAGAAACATCCGACACTGTCCATGAGGACTCAAATAAGATTGTTTTCTAATTCACATTAAGTTTACTTGAAAACATTATTTGAAAGAAAATGATTTAATCGTTATTTTGGAAAATCAAGTGATAAGGATAAATCATGTAAGTGTAAAATTGAATTCTTAACGCGTATTGCTTTTATGGAGTTTTCAGTAATTGTCTTAACGTGATTTATATTTTATTGACGCTGTCATCAATAACTATTAGTTAATCAGGCCACGTATTGGGTTATGAATAGCTGGGCTGGCCCACTAGTAATTGACATAAGGCCCACCAGATGCTTAAAGCCTTAAGGCTTAAGCCTTAAACCACCAACTCTCTAACACGTGAGAACGTGACAGAGTTGTTGGGACACGTATTCAGAGCCAATAGCATCGACCGCTTCAAGCACTCAACCTTAGCACCCAAGTAAAGTTTTCCTCTCTTTATCATCTTTTTTATATATATTTTAATATTTAACCAATAGAAAATATACATATTATGATTGTGACTTGTGAGGATTTAAATAACTACACAAATAATATATGGTTACATATAAGACACATAGATAATATTAAATTCTTAACCTAGTATGTTGACCTTATTATAAGAATTTAACGTTTCTTGTTTATTAGAAGTTAACGGCCAACTAAGTAACGCCGGGTATTCCGTACGCGACCCTCATTGGCTAAAGGTAAACCGAGCCAACCAACTAGTTCGGACGGACGGAGCCCCTAGCGGTCCACCTATTGAGGGATTCACTGGATAAAACCCGACCCCCACGCCCGCTAAACGGCACGACAGCGAGGAGCCGGTAAAACCGGATGAGATCAGGACTCGAATCCTGGCAAGCCAGGGTCATCCCTCATATCTCCCATATAAATTGATGGTAGTGAAGTTTGAACCTCCTACCTCTCACTAGTAAAGTGAGTGCTCTACTATTGAGCTACAAATTTATTGTTTATTAGAAGTTATTCAACTTTTGAATTGTTTGTTTTTATATTTAGTTTCTTAAAACTTATTTGTTAATATATTGAATCAAACTATGTAAGCAATAAGACATATATGTATTTGTATAGGATCAAAATTATGAGAGAATTTTTTTGAAATTGAGAATTATGAGAACTATTTTGGATTACAAAAAACCAAAAATAAAAAAATTAGAAAATATAAAAAAACACAAAAATGAAAAAAAGTAAAAAAAAACAAAATTCTTATTTTAACATCCCGATTTCATTAAAAAAAACTTGGTTTAGCTAATTATATACACATATGTATAATATATACATATATGTACATTTACATGTTTTTTATACACATACGTATAATTTAAGATAAATGATATTGTACATATGTGTATATCACGTAACTAAAGATTAAATAAAATTATACATATATGTATATAATAAGACGTTTTTTTAATGAAACCAGAATTAAATATAAGAATTTGATTTTTTTACTTTTTAAAAATTTTTGTTATTTTTTATTTTATGTTTTTTAAATGTGTTTTTATGGTCTAAAATAGTTCTTAAAATTCTCAATTTGCAAAGGGTTTTTTTGAGATCATTTGATCAAATCCTTTAATACCTATAAAATAAGAGAAAATCATGATATTAGTCTAACTTTTTTTAATGTGTTACATTGCTATAGTTATGACAAATAGCAATTTCGTCTAGATCTATCAGATAGCCAAATTCTTAGTTGCGTGTATACTTTTGGCTCATATGTCATGCTTTCAAACCATCAATACAAGCTACAACACATGTCGTTCATGAAGGAGCAATCATGTGTCATGTCCAAATCGTAACAAACTTCATCCACGTGGACTCACATGGTATGCACTTTTTTACTTGCAAGAGACACAAAAAGACAACTTAATACTTGTGTTCGTTATTTACGGTGTGTAGTTTAAACAATCCCAACAAAGCTGGTCTTTAGATCATGCTATTAGTTGATGTTCGTAGTTAGTTTGTAACATCAATCATACGAGTGGTGGTGTAAAATGTGTTGGAAAATTTGTTACGTGTGCATCAGTAGGTTGTTAGGACACAGTAAATGCACACTAATAGACATTGATAAATGAGATATCGATGTGTGATTGTGTGTATTTGAAATAAAATACTATAGTGGTGTATCCCACGTTGGTGGGATGAAAAACGTGTGCCTTGTTTTTCCTCTATAAATAGAGAGGTAAACTAAGTGGCAACACACACCAAACCTTACACACAACACAAGCATTGTTGCAAGGTTTTTCCAACTTCTTCTTTTTCTACATTTCTGGTTTCTTTTATTCGAACCTTTTTCAGGTTTACGGTTAACTCCGGCAGTACTACTGCTCCGGCTGTTGTACCCTGGGAAACAACGAGTTCTCTTGGGAGACTCGAAATATTGTTTTAAGGGCCCCGTGTTCAACACGATCCTTAGCTAAACCGTTTACATTTTTTTTTTGTATTGTATTTGGTTTATTTCTTTGATTCTATATTGTATTTCAGATTCTTGTATTGTATTGTATAAGTAATAAAACTATTGGTTAATTTTCTGTTAATTTACTCAATTCACGAATTCGGTTCCTACAACCTTAAAACAATATTTTTAAAACCGTTTCGTGAAAACCTTGTTTAAATTTTCAGAAACTATTCTGTTTTGATCCAAACCAGTTTTGTTTCAAAATAGTATATGTTTTAAAAACAGTTTTTTCTTTTCTGTTTTGGTCTCAGAATCAAGAATTGGATCTTCAAAGTTGGACTTAGACAGATTCGTTCTTGGTTTAACATTCTGAAATCAGAAAAGGCTCATTTTCGGGTTGTTTTTGGCTATCTAGCACGAGATAACTTATCGTGAAAACTTTGTTTAAATTTTCAGAAACTATTCTGTTTTGATCCAAACCAGTTTTGTTTCAAAATAGTATATGTTTTAAAAACAGTTTTTTCTTTTCTGTTTTGGTCTCAGAATCAAGAATTGGATCTTCAAAGTTGGACTTAGACAGATTCGTTCTTGGTTTAACATTCTGAAATCAGAAAAGGCTCATTTTTGGGCTGTTTTTGGCTATCTAGCACGAGATAGCTTATCGTGAAAACTTTGTTTAAATTTTCAGAAACTATTCTATTTTGATCCAAACCAGTTTTGTTTCAAAATAGTATATGTTTTAAAAACAGTTTTTTCTTTTCTGTTTTGGTCTCAGAATCAAGAATTGAATCTTCAAAGTTGGACTTAGACAGATTCGTTCTTGGTTTAGCATTCTGAAATCAGAAAAGGCTCCTTTTTTGGGTTGGTTTTGTTAACTCGCACGAGATAGCTTATCGTGAAAACTTTGTTTAAATTTTCAGAAACTATTCTATTTTGATCCAAACCAGTTTTGTTTCAAAATAGTATATGTTTTAAAAACAGTTTTTTCTTTTCTGTTTTGGTCTCAGAATCAAGAATTGGATCTTCAAAGTTGGACTTAGACATATTCGTTCTTGGTTTAGCATTCTGAAATCAGAAAAGGCTCCTTTTTTGGGCTGGTTTTGTTAACTCGCACGAGATAAAGTTATCTCGCACGGGATAAATTTATTTGGCAAATTTCAGAATTTTCTGAATTTTTTTTCTAAGTTACTAACTTAGTCTGTTTTCTGTGTGCAAGAATGACAGGACCAACCCCATACACTTCTATTGCTACCCCTGCTGTCCATTTGACTACCCCAGCCAATGTGGGAGCGACCACAATGGCTAACCATGTTGAAAAACCTGAAAAGTTCACGGGTGTCCACTTTAAGAGGTGGCAGCAGAAAATGTTTTTCTACTTGACAACCTTGAACTTAGCACAGTTCTTGGAGAAAACAGCCCCCATACCCACTGCCCAAGATGATACCCAAAGTGTGAGTGCTTTGGACGCTTGGAAACATTCTGAATTTCTATGTCGCAATTACGGTGCTCAATGGTTTGGCGGATCCATTGTATAACGTCTATTGTGGGATAAAGACTACCAAAGAACTATGGGAGTCTTTAGACAAGAAGTATAAAACCGAAGATGCGGGAACAAAGAAATTTGTTGTGGCCCGTTTTTTGGACTTTAAAATGGTTGACTCCAAGACTGTGATCCCCCAAGTCCAAGAACTACAAGTTATACTTCATGAAATTCATGCCGAGGGTATGACACTTAGTGAAACGTTCCAAGTTGCAGCCATAATTGAAAAGTTGCCTCCTAGTTGGGTTGAGTTTAAAAATTATCTTAAGCACAAATGAAAGAAGATGACTATTGATGAATTAATTGTTCGTCTTCGAATTGAGGAAGATAATAAAACGGCTCAAAAATCAGCTCGTGTGGAGCCAATGGCTAAGGCCAACATGGTTGAACTTGGACAATCTTCTAAGGGGGTGGGGCATAAGGGTAAGGGTAAAATGAATAAGGGAAAGGGAAAGGTGAACCTTGGACCGAAGAAGGAGGTTGTGAAAAAGAAACCTCAATCTTCAAACTTCCAAGGTGTTTGTTACAATTGTAATGAGAATGACCATCGTGCGAACCAATGCAAGAAGCCTAAGCGTGAGCGTGCGCATATGGTGGATGAAAATGGTGAACCGTTGGTGGCAATGATCACCGAGCTCTCGGCAATGATTGAAGAAATCAATCTTGTGGGGGACAAACCGCAAGGATGGTTCATTGATACGGGTGCGACCCGTCATGTGTGTGGTGACAAGACCCTCTTTAGCACCTTTAAGGAGGCTGCTAGTGATGTTAAGTTGTTTATGGGGAATCAAGCAACGGCCGACATCAAGGGTGAAGGGAATGTGATCTTGAAGATGACTTCGGGAAAAGAGCTTACTTTGAGCAACACTTTGTATGTGCCCGAAATTCGTAAGAATTTGGTTTCGGGTTGGTTGCTTAATAAGTTTGGTTTTCGTTTAGTGTTTGAGTCGGACAAGTTTGTCTTGACTAAGCGTGGAATGTATGTTGGTAAGGGCTATGCCCTCAATGGTATGTTTAAACTTGATGTAACCGTGATTGGAAATGAAATGAATAAGGAATCTACTTCTGCTTATATTATTGAGTCTTTAAATTCAAATGTTTGGCATGGTAGATTAGGACATATAAATTTCAATTCACTTCGTCGTTTAATTAAATTAAAAAGCATACCAACATTCCACATTGATACAAACTCAAAATGCGAATCATGTGTTGAATCCAAACTTACAAGATTATCCTTCAAATCGGTTGAAAGAATAACCGAAACACTTGATTTAATTCACACCGATGTGTGCAATTTAAAAATGTGCCCAACAAGAGGGGGAAACAAATATTTCATCACGTTTATTGATGATTGCTCAAAATATTGCTATGTATATTTACTTAAAAGTAAAGATGAAGCAATAGAAAATTTTATCTTGTTTAAAAATGAAGTTGAGTTACAACTTAACAAGAAAATCAAACGTGTGAGAAGCGATCGAGGAGGTGAATACAAACCTCCAAATTGATGACCTCCTTCAGTGATCTTACAACGAACAGGGATTCCATTGTAAATTCGTACGGAGCAATCAAAGAATTCCGGCAAAGCAAAATAGAAGAAGATGTGACCCAATTTTCCTGTTCAAAAGAAGATATCTCTTCTTCTTCATTCTCAACAGGAATGCATCAAACTTCCCTTCCATATAGATCGTCGTGGCATGAACTCAGAATTGATTCGCTTCGATTCCGCCCCTACTTCAATGAAAGCTAGCTCCTACTCCTCCTTCATCGTCTTTGGTCCTTTTTTTACATTGTATAGTGAGAAAGCTCACCCCTGCCTTTAGACGAGATCTTATATATGATCTCATTTGCGGATTTATGCGCACAAAGTGGCATAATACATGAATTAACCCCTCCTTATTCTCCACAATCAAATGGCATGGCGGAACGAAAGAACCGTACATTGAAAGAGATGATGAATACCATGTTGGTTAGTTCTAGGGTGAGCCATGACATGTGGGGGATGCCATTTTAACGGCAAATTATCTTTTAAATAAGATACCTCTCAAGAATAGGAACGAGACTCCTTATAAGTTATGGAAGGGAAGAGAACCTTCGTACAAATACATGAAAGTGTGGGGGTGCCTAGCTAAAGTCACCGTACCACCTCCTAAAGCTCTTAGGATTGGTCCCAAAACTGTTGATTGCATTTTCATTGGATATGCTCACAATAGTAGTGCACATCGGTTTTTGGTACATTAATCCAAAAATCCAAATGTACACGTAAACACTTTCATGGAGGCGAGCCCCAATAATGTCTCGTATTTTGAACACGTGTTTCCTAAGTTAGGACACACACATGAGGCCTCATCATCACGAGCGAATGATGTAGGTTCAAGCTCGTCAACACAAAATGACGACTTGGTTCATGAAGAAACACATGAACAGCCCGAGACTGAGGATGGTGATTTAAGACGAAGCAAAAGACAAAAGGTTGCAAAATCCTTTGGTCCTGACTTCGTAAGCTTTATGGTTGAAGGTAAACCTAATACCTACCATGAAGCGGTAACCTCACCTGAAGGACCTCAATGGAAAGAAGCAATCAAGAATGAAATTGATTCGATCTTACAAAATCATACTTGGGAATTGGTAGATCTTCCAGTTGGTTGCAAACCACTTGGATATCGTTGGATATTCAAAAAGAAGATGAAAGCCGATGGAAGTATTGATAAATACAAGGCGAGTCTAGTGATCAAAGGTTTTAGACAAAAGGAAGGTCTAGACTATTTTGATACTTACTCACCTGTAACACGTATAACCTCTATAAGGTTGGTGCTTGCAATCGCGTCTTTACGAAGCTTGGAAGTGCACCAAATGGATGTAAAAACGGCTTTTCTAAATGGTGATTTGGAAGAAGAGATATACATGGAGCAACCTGAGGGTTTCCCGCCCC
Source organism: Bidens hawaiensis (assembly GCF_021521415.1). Taxonomy (NCBI): domain Eukaryota; kingdom Viridiplantae; phylum Streptophyta; class Magnoliopsida; order Asterales; family Asteraceae; genus Bidens; species Bidens hawaiensis. The sequence goes on along the minus strand of NW_027493004.1, from coordinate 93,839 downwards.
TGGTCAAAAGGGAAAAGTATGCAAACTCATCAAGTCTTTATATGGCTTGAAGCAAGCTCCAAAACAATGGCACCAAAAGTTTGACCAAGTCATGATTAGCAATGGTTTCAAAATTAATGAGTATGATAAATGTGTTTATGTTAAAAACACAAATGGAGGTTATGTTATTTTGTGCCTTTATGTGGATGACATGCTTATCATTGGGAGTAATGATAAAATGGTTCAATCTATAAAAGACATGTTAAAGGCACGATTTGACATGAAAGACATGGGTTTAGTTGATACTTTTCTTGGAATAAAAATCATTAAAACCAAAGAAGGTCTTACTTTGAGTCAAGCACACTATGTCGACAAGATTCTTGAAAAATTCAACAAGGAAGACAAGCGAGTGGCTCGTTCTCCTGTTGACACTACTCTACATCTATGTAAAAATAGAGCTGAGCCGGTTGCTCAATTAGAGTATTCAAGAATCATTGGAAGTCTAATGTATCTCATGACATGTACGAGACCCGATTTAGCATACGTGGTGAGTAGGCTAAGTAGATATACTAGCAATCCAAGTGTTTAACATTGGAAAGCTATTATAAGGGTGCTTAGGTACATAAGATACACAAGAGACTATGGTTTACATTATACCAACCATCCAGCTATGATCGAAGGGTATACTGATGCGAACTGGATTTCGGATATGAAAGATTCCAAATCAACAAGTGGGTACGTGTTCCTACTTGGTGGGGCAACAATATCTTGGAAATCATCCAAACAAACTGTAATTGCTAGATCCACAATGGAGTCTGAATTCATTGCCTTAGACAAATATGAGGAAGAGGCAGAATGGTTACGTCAATTCGTGGAAGACATTCCACAATGGCCAAAGCCGTTGTCGGCAATTTGCATACACTGTGACAGTGAGTCTGCAATTGGTAGATCTCAACGTTCAATGTATAATGGCAAATCAAGGCATATGAGACGTAGACATAACACGATACGACAACTACTGTCAACGGGTGTTATCACGATTGACCATGTGAGGTCAGAAGATAACATTGTAGACCCGTTAACAAAAGGCTTAAGCACGGATAAATTTTATAAGTTTTCGAGAGGAATAGGACTAAAGCCCGCGATAAAGGAAGTATGAGGGAAACCTAACTTAGCAGACTGGAGATCCCAAGAGCTAAGTTCAATAGGCAAACTTAATCATATGACCAGAGGCAGTCACTGTGGGGGAGTACCCCAAAACCAAAGGGAGTCTTGAACTTCCTAGTCCTTTCTCCTAGGGGAGTACCCTAAAACCAGTGACATTTGGGAGAGGTTAAGCATATTAAGGTTAAGTGAAATAACCATGATGCTTTTAATGATTTATGGGAATCACCTATGTTAGAGAAAAGTGTGGTCGCTTCAAATGGAATTGTGGGGAGGCGCAATTTCCTAGAGCTCTCGCAGAACCAGGACCGTGATCCATGACCATAACGGACACAAGAATGAGGGGTTGACCAAACCAGGGAGAGTATTGTGTGAAGGCATATTGTCGTCTACACAAATGGGGGTATGTTCAAAGTCATCGCGACTACAAACCGCTAGGAGGCTAAGTATGCTTCACAACGGAAGATTCAAAGGGTAACACCTACCTATCCGGCAATACTCAACTGCTGAAACTTACTTCGAATAATCGATTTCCATTCATGTGAGGGATTGTTGGAAAATTTGTTACGTGTGCATTAGTAGGTTGTTATGACACAACAAATGCACACTAATAGACATTGATGAATGAGATATCGATGTGTGATTGTGTGTATTTGAAAGAAAATACTATATTGGTGTATCCCACATTGGTGGGATGAAAAACTTGTGCCTTGTTTTTCCTCTATAAATAGAGAGGTAAACTAAGTTGCAACACACACCAAACCTTACACACAACACAAGCATTGTTGCAAGGTTTTTCCAACTTCTTCTTCTTCTTCTACATTTCTGGCTTCTTTTATTCGAACATTTTTCAGGTTTATAGTTAACTCCGGCAGTAGTACTGCTCTGCCTGTTGTACCCTGGGAAACAACGAGTTCTCTTGGGAGACTCGAAATATTGTTTTAAGGGCCCCGTGTTCAACACGATCCTCAGCCAAACCGTTTACATTTTTTTTTGTATTGTATTTGGTTTATTTCTTTGATTATGTATTGTATTTCAGATTCTTGTATTGTATAAGTAATAAAACTATTGGTTAATTTTCTGTTTATTTACTCAATTCATGAATTCGGTTCCTACACAATGTTCTCAACTTATCAGTTATTACAAGTTAAGAGCACAGCTGATGTGTTGCAGCTGCAATCATTCGTGATATTTCACATAATGACGAGGTTTACAAACACTCGTTTTAAAAATAACTTGAGTCGTCTTACCCTCTTTGACATAAGAGTTGTATTATCTCCCTATGACATCTTTTATTACTTGTAAAATGGAAGCTATAAAGTTTTAACAAATAATTTCATTGTACCTTTATAAATGGTAATGCGCATCTAGTCCTTGTTTAACATCTTAATTTAGCGACTTAAGTGCTAGCAACACATGTTTTTTTAGATACACTGTACACATAGGTGTTGGTGAGAAAACGAGTGTTAATTTTGCCAAAGATTTCATACGATATTCTTCTAAAATTGGTGTGAACAAAAATTTCAGACGAGATCTTCTAGATGGCCCATCGTTAGCCTTTTGTATTCATCATAAAAGTTAACTCTAGCACCTTCAAGTTTCATTAGCTTAACAATAGAGGATGCTTGCTTCAAAATTTTGTATTCATCATAAAAGTTGGTTTAGGAGTGAAAATGTGGAAGTCCATAGTTATTGTCTCGAAATAAGCATTTATTTTGCTCTTCATTTTCTAGCAGAAACGGGTAATGCGGTGACGGTGGTGGTAACGTTGACGTCAATAACGTCGTTGACTGATGGTATATGGTGCTAACTCATGATCCTATTATAGACAAAGCAAATTTTATAATAACGAGCCGTTTTTTTTAACCTTTTTGTAAGTTAAGTATGTAATAATTGAATAGCATATAATTTTTGATTGGAACTAAATAACTTAAATACAATCATTTGTACATAAATTAACCAATTCTTTGAAAAATATATCACGATTATCACCATCACCAAAGCTCCTCGCATATAACACTACAATTACTAAATAAAATCCTTTATTATTTTATAATATTAACAAATAAATCAACTCAAATAAATAATTAGTTAAATCCTTTTTAGTATAATAATAGGAGTGTTCATGTTTCAGTTATACCGGTTTTAAAAATCATGACCAAACCTCTATTTTTACCGACCTCTTTTCCCAATCTAACAATCTGACTTCAATGATCTGAAACGATATTTTTTATATCTGGAATAAAAAAAAAAGTAAGTTTATAAATGATAAAGGTTAAACCACCTGTTTCAAGTTTCAAAACAGACCAAACCTCTAAACCGTCAAACCATAACCAAACGGTAAACCAAACCTTTTGAGCCTCAAAACCAACCAACTTGCTTCGGTTTATATCTTTCTTGATTGAACGACGAACACCCATACTTAACAATTAACACTTAAAACTACCTACACATAGTTTTTCAGGGGTCATAATTGTACATTACATGTTAACGCGTTTTTGCCGTCACCAACTCATCATGGATTAGCTCAACAAAAATTAAAATTAATCCAATTCAATATTTCATTAATTCCCAAAACACCCTCCTTTGACAAGTTCACACGCAATCCATTCAATTCAATCACCTTAACTTCCTCGAACCTTCCTAGTCCTCATTCTTCATCCTTAATATAAACAAACCGAAACCCAAACCCACTTCACAAACCACTTCACATCTCTCTTTATTCAATAATAATAAAGTTTCAATTTTTCCATCTGGGTATCAAGCTTGAACCATGGATAATACCAACAATCAATCATCTTTTTGGCAGTTTAGCGACCAACTTCGTGGCCAAAACAACAACCTTTCGAATCTTTCATTAAACGACTCCATCTGGAGCACCTCTTACGCTTCCAAGAAAGACCGCCGGAATTTTGACATCCGTGTCGGCGGCGAGTTTATTAACTCCGGCGCCGGTAACACCGCCAATTCCGGTTCGTCTAACTCGGATTTTAATGGGTTTAATTTTGATTGGAAAGTGGGGCCCACTGGTAACCAGAATCAGACCCAGATTGGGGATTTTGGGATTAATGGTGGGTTTAATAAAGGGGTTTATTCTAAACCCAGTTTCAATTTTGGTGTAAATAATAATATTAATAATATTAATGGGAAATATGGTAAGAATGGTGGAGATGATCTGCATCATGGTTTTGGGGGTAAGCATGGGAAGAACAAGAAGAATAATACTAGGAACAATAACAGTGTGGATAATAATGAGAAGGATGGTAATAAGAATAATAATAACAGTGTTGATAAGAGGTTCAAGACTCTGCCACCGTCGGAATCTTTGCCGAGGAATGAGACTGTTGGTGGCTATATATTTGTCTGCAACAATGATACCATGCAAGAGAATCTCAAAAGACAGCTTTTTGGTATGTTTTTTTTATATATTTTTGTTAAATTTTGCATCTTTTTTGTGTTTTTTTAATAGTAGACATGCTATATGATTGTTTTGTTTAATGGGTTGTTGATTTTTCAAGAATTAGGGTTTGAAAAATTGGGTTTTTTTAGTTATAACTTGTTCCACATGATCAAATTTTAGTTTTTTGGTGGATTTTTGATTTTTCAAGATTTAGGGTTTGAAAATTTTGGGGGGTTTTTTTAGTAGTTCGTGTTACAAGATCAAGATTTAGTTTTTTGATGTATGGTTTGAAAAATTGGTGATTTTTATAATTCCTTAAACAATATCAAGATATAGTTTTTGGTAATTTTAATATTTTTTTTCCATGACATATATTGGTTTGATTGCAGTTGCTAGTGCCTTTAAACTAGTTTATTATCATGCTAGATTACTTTAGATAATAGACTTTCACACATGAATATGTAAAGATTCAATTATAATTCTGTTAAAAATTTGTGTGATTTTGTTAAACTGAATTTCAGGTTTGCCCCCACGCTACCGGGACTCGGTTAGGCAAATCACACCTGGTTTGCCTTTGTTCCTTTACAACTACTCCACTCACCAACTTCATGGTGTTTTTGAGGTATTTATTTTCATCCATTCATAAGTATATAGTTTAGTTAGCAGTGTATTGGTGGGTCCTATGAATTTTCTGGTTACGGGTTCTTTAACTTTTGCTTTTGAAGTTTTGAAAGAAAAGAATATTAAGATGAATTTTGGTTTTGATGATTTAGGCTGCAAGTTTCGGTGGGACAAACATCGACCCGTCTGCTTGGGAAGACAAGAAGAACCCTGGGGAATCACGGTTCCCTGCTCAGGTGCGAGTTATGACAAGGAAACTAGCTGAGCCATTAGAAGAGGACTCGTTTAGGCCAATTCTTCACCACTATGATGGCCCTAAGTTCCGCCTCGAACTCAACATCCCCGAGGTAAATTACATTTTTAACCTTTCGGTCTAAAGATATCATTACTAGTATGTGTACTAAACAAGTTGAAGCGCTTGTCAGTTATTCGTGACTGACTTGTTAAAAGCTACAATTGAACTGAGTTTAAACAAGCTTGAGAGCAAGCTTCAGAGGCCGAGCTTTGTCTAGCCTCACATGTTTTATTTATATAAAATTTTTATTTTATATATAAATATCATATTATGTAAAATTTTGAGAAGATATCTAAATATAAAATTTTTATTTTATATTCTGCTATACATAAAAAGAGTTAATATTTACAAATATATAAAAATAACTATGTAGTTATGTTAATAAAATATTTGAGCATTTGATAAAAAATAATAAAAGCGCCAAACCCTGTCTCGTGCTTAACCCTGTCTCGTGCTTAAGAAGTTGTTAACTAGCCAAGCTTTATTTCAAGACGTGGGTTCGGCTCGTATACACCCTTAGACATTCAAATTTCCTGTAAACTAAATTGAACCGGTGTCTTTGTTGCAGGCACTCTCACTCTTGGACATATTTGAAGAGAACAAGAACTAAATCGCATAGGCGGATGAAAGCAAGCATGATGCTTGTGAGGAAGAAGGCATCATAATATATAATCGATATGTGCTACGAAGTTAAAAGGCGTTTTAGCGAATGGAGATGTGTTTAATCATATATACGTAATTAGTATATGTTTTTATCGAGCTGAAAGAGATACGTACCATGGAAAGTTTGTAAATGTTTGGATACGGGATGTGTAACCATGAAGTTGATGGTCCCTTTTGTTCTTTGGCTCGGTCGTATATATACGAAAATACAAACTCAGTATGAATAAAGAAACTTATAATACGAACGTTTATTTATGTGATGTTAAGCTTTGTTCTAGTTTATGGTGTCTTACTGCTTATATTATATTATCTATAAAAGTAAATGGCTATTGTGTGACATTTTTTTAAGTTCAAACTTAAAACGAATTAAAGGGTCATGTTTAAAATGAGTTGTTTTTGTTTAGATTAGCAGGTCTGTTTTTTTTTCGGAGGTCGTGTGGTGTTTTCAGTGGTTGTATCAGTGTGTATGGTTTGCCTTTATTATTTGTTGGTCGTTCAAAAAATAAATAAATAAATAAATAATTCCGTACCGTGTTAATTGGTGCTCCTAATAAAATATCTTCAAATTGAAGCTTCTCTTAATGTCAAAAATTATTAGGTTGAATTTGTAAAATAATAGTAGATAGATAAATATGAGTAGTTGAATGGTTCATCCACCATGATATTCAATATTGTTGAAATGGACAAAGTGGTTGAGGTGGTGTGACACTTTGAACAAGTCTTTCTCATGGTGTTTTGACACACACCAAATCATTTTCCTGTTTTTGTTTTTTTGTAATTTACTTGTGATGTGATTGTTTTCCTTTCTTGTGGTGGACCATTGAATTTTATTTACAAGCCACCTGCCTAAAATCTCAAATCAGTTATGGTATCAACTTTCTAATCCGATAATAAAATAATAGTATCACACGAAGAATGTGATATGTGAGCCATAATCGCGTTTAGGACTTTCAATCACGTCTCAAATTGATTGTTGTTATCATGACTAGATGTGTTCCTTAGTTGAAACATTTTTTGAGATAGAAAAGAAAGTAGCATGTTCAACCATTGCAAAAATAAGAAAACGGAAGTAACTTGCATGTATAAAGATTTGGTTTAAACATTACTTTATAGATATTATGCATAATAATAGGTTTTCACTAAGCAATTCTTTTATTATGTTGGTTTTATGATGATATACGAGTGAAACTCGATACGTGATTGTGACGTATCACGTGTCCTTTGGGGGTAGTGATGGATAATAATAGTCTGATACATAAGTATAGTGTGATTAAGAGATTGGATGTTGCATATGTTACGACTATGGAGGATTATTTGTTCTAAGATTGCTAGGAAGGTATGACAAATTAAAAAAGTGGCTAGTTTTTATTTATTTCTAAAAAATCTAATTACTTAGGCCAAAAGAATAGTAAAAAAATTAAATAAAAAACGAGTTTAACTCAACCAATAGGAGTAAAATAACTGCTATGGATGTACATTCAAACGCCTATCAACCAGGATGCTTACATGATGAGAGCTAAAAGTTTTGTTATAGTTGTTTTTACAATTAATTTCAATAATCGAAAAACAAAAAAGTTGACTTACACGATAGGGATAGTAATAACATCCCATTTTATATTCATAATATTAGTATCACAGTTTTACTTAATAGTTATTAGTGATTGTGATATTTTAACTATGTTGAGTAATGTTGGATTGTGGTTGAAATATGATTGTCTTCAAATGTAAAGGGATAATAAAGATTAACTTAAAAATTATGGGATATTAGTTATTTGTATTAAATTTAAGGGACTGAAACTGCCATATTGACAATTTGCTTGGGTAATTAGTGTGTATCTAAGTAATTATGATGTATGGGAAATATGTTAAAAATAAAAAGTTGGAACTCAATTCGGTATACAACCCTCTAAGCTAGCAACTAGTTGTGTTAAGTTAGAAGTCAATAAGTAGTTAAACATGTATGAATAATACATTCTTTAAAGAGTTCTACCGTAGTAAGCAACCTAAAAACAAACTTAAAGTAAAATTAAAATTACCTTTAAAAAGCGTATAAACAAAAGAAAAAATTACAAATTTTATCCTTTTGAATATGTAAAATTATGGATTGGGTTCTTTTTGAAATGAGTTTCATTTTTTATTCTTTATTTGCATAACTTGCTCGGCTTTTGTCCTTTGAACTAACGATCATCCAAAAACTCAGTTAAGTGTTGATGTGCCAAACATGTGAGGATAGAAAGGTAATTTCAATCTACATAATAATAATAATAATAATAATAATAATAAAAAATAATATATTTTAGGAGTTATCAGTTATGGGCCCATCAGATCATTATCTTCATCAAACCTATCATTTATGAGTGACCACCATTACAACCATTTGGCTTACACCACCACCATCCCTATTCCTCAGTATCTTTCATCAAAACACCATTGTTTCTCTTTCACCATGTAAAACCCACCAACACATCACTATGAGTTCGTATATGAGGAACTTATGATTCTCTCAATTTCAAAACCCTGGCCCCAAGTCATGAACAATTTTCCAAGCATATAGCATGAATCAACCGTTCGTATAATAAATCTGGACATCATACAAGGTATCCAACGTCCACACAAATTCAAATCCTCACCGGAATAGGAACCTCAATCGAGCTTCTAGAAGCTACCGACGTCCACACAAAGAAAACATTCGAGTACGGGCAGACTCGCGGCCTTATTTAAAGCCCATGGCCGACAACACTCGGGTTTTACCAATGCGCAAGTTTACCGACCCCCCCCCCCTCTCCTTAACAAAATTGGTCGTTGGTCCACCTCAATGTTTATATTTCTTTTCGTTTTTAGTTCCGGTACCTTAACATACATAATCAAAACCAACTGAATTTGTGTCAAGTTACCACCTCAATGCTCAGGACCACAACACTTGGGCTCTACCACCGCCCGGGTTTACCAACCAAATAAACATCGTGTTAAATATTTTGTTTTCTTATATGTTAATGTTTTTACATGTTAATTTGGTTAATTTTTTGGGTTTTAACGCTCAAATTTTACCAATGGTATCTATATCGTAACGAACACAGCCGATACTGACCGAATTCTTGTCGAATCATCTTCGTAACGCTCGAGTTTTACCAACGCTTGTGTTTCAACGCTGAGTTTTTGCCAGCTGTTGCGCCGGGTAGAAAAACTAGTTTAAAAACAAAATAGCTGAAAATGGTGTGGCAAACAAATGCAAAGTCATCCAAAGTGTACTTTTAACGCGGACAACCTTTTAAACGACTTTACTCAGAACTTGTGATTATTGAACAAAAAAGATCAAACCTTTCTGTCAAAGCGACCGGGCCGAAGAAGTGCAGGATCTAACAAATCCTTACGATTTGTAGCACCTAAAAAGATGACACCTTTTCCTGTATCAAATCCATCAAGCTCTATCAACAGCTGGTTCAATGTAGTTTCTCTTTCTTGTGTAGCCGCGTTGTATAGATCATCTGTCTTGTCATCATATATTCCTTGACGTCTGGTTATCAGAATAATATTATATGTGTTAGGGTTATTCAAATTTCAAAATATGAGTATGTGTTTGTAAGAATATTGAAATGTTCATATAATATGTGTATTGAGTAAAGAATCATGTAAAAGAAAGAGGCACTCCCTGCAAACCAATTTAAATTAAGTGTCAACTGTAAAATGACTAGGGTTGTTCTAAAAACTGGCAGCTCATGGCTCGCTCAAAATCGACTTGTATGTAAACGAGTTTTGCCCGAGCTAAGGTAAGCTCGACTCATTAGGCTCGTTTAAATTAAAGACCAATAACCCAAATTATAATATTAAATAAATAAAATTTTGAAGTTATCAGTTATGCGCTATATGTATATTAAAACAATTACTTTTTTCTTAACATATATATGTGTGTGTGTCGCTGTGTATAAATATAAAAATATTTTTTCTTTAAAACAAACGAGTTGGCTCGAGTTTTTTACGAGCCAAGCCGAAGCTCAACATTTCAGCTCGTTAAGATGAATGCACTGGCTTGGCTTGGTTTGTAACGTGTCTCAACAAACCACAAGTTGATTCAAGCTGTTACGAGTCGAGCCAAGGCCGAGCTCAACATTTCAGCTCGTTAAGATAAACCAGCCAGCTCGGCTTGCTTTGTAAACAAATCGAGCTCTACATTTCAGCTCGTTAAAACAAACGAACCGGCTCAGCTCGCATCGTATCAGTTTGTGAACAAGCCACGCCCAAGATGATTCAAGCTTGTTGCACGCCAACATTTCAGCTCATTTATGTATGGCCCGAGCCCAACCTAGCCCGAGTCAGCTCAGCTCATTTACAGCCCTATGTCATATTGAAAATACCCATCAACTGCAGCATAATGTAATTCCACATAAAAACTAGCCAAAAGAAAATGTTGCATCTATTTTGGAAAATCTCTAAAAAATTAATTATTGCGCCTATTTTGGCATGGGGAAAAAGAACTAAACAAGAATCCAGTTCCTATGTGTGATGTTTTATTGTTGATAAAAGTATCAAAACAAGTAATTAGCTATCTAGGTTATCACGTGAGTTTTTCGCTCTTTAAAAGCCTCTTAATAATAACACAATACCTTGTAGCTAGTGCATCAATTTCATCAATGAAAATTACAGATGGTTTGTTCACCTGCAGAAACCAAATGGCCAATTCTTAATCAGTACTAGCCAAACCATTTCACGGTAACAAGTCATACCCGTTTCTATCTATATAAAAATTCCATTTACTGAGACTAAATTAAAAATGATAGAATGTAATCACCTTGGCTCTCTTGAATAGATCCCTAATACGAGCAGATCCGACACCAACTAACACTTCAACAAATTCCGACCCTGCCATTTGGTAAAACGGGACCCCGGCTTCACCAGCTATAGCCTTGGCAACAAGGGTCTAAACAACATTTAATTAAGTTAATAATTTTCACATATACCGTGATGATATTTGCAAACAAATAATAATAATAATAACAATAACCTTGCCACATCCTGGAGGCCCTTCTAAAAGTACCCCATGAGGAGGCTTTATCCCCATCTTGTCAAATAATTCAGGATTCTTCAAGTACTTCACCAACTAATTAACACAAAAAATCATAATCAACTTACAAAATGTATCAAATAGCTAGCTAATAATAATCATATCTTAGGGTTCAAATCATTTAGAATTTACAAACCAGAAAAAAAAAACAAATTTCCGATGGGACACGATCATAATCAGGTTTTGGGTTGGCATATCTGGCCCGTTTAAGAAACGGGTCGTCTTCGGGTTGACTTGTTTAACACGTTTAGTTAAACAAGTCGACCTATTAACCTGTTTAACAAAAACTTCTGCAACCCACCAACCAATTTAACACAATTACAAGTTGATTATTACCATTTACACATCTACCCAACAATGACCAGCCCGTTTGACACGTTAAGATAAATGGGTTAAAGGGGTCGTGTTTGGGTTAGGGTTGATGTTTTTAACACGAATAAGAATATGGGTCTTGTTCATGTTGAACATTTCAACCCCCTAAATTTACCTCTTGGAGCTCTTCAACCGCTACCTCAATCCCTGCCACGTCATTAAATGTAACTCCAGTTGAACCCTGGAAAAAGATTTTTTTTTTAAATATCTTTAGAATGATGTAATTAAAGATCTAAGAAAAACTGCTTTTTAAAAAACTAACATCAACTCGAGCTTGCGGTTTAGACTGAGAAAACTCAATTCCTTGCCATATATCCTGCAAAATCAACAGCAAACAAAACCTTAATTACATTTTCCAAAAAATAAATTATAATTCTTGAAAACATATTTACCCATTTCCTAAAATTCTTGGGTCTTCTGGAAAGAGTGAACCGAAGAAGAATAACCATAGATACACCAACCAGCAACATCGGTCTAGCTATTTTAAACTTTGAGGAAACCCCGCCATAAAAAAACATGTCTAATATGGCATCACCCATTCGTTCCAAAACACCGCCAACAACTTCTAAAGGAACGGTTAGAAATGGCTTGGCGACTGGCCAGATGGCATACGTGGTACAGACATAAACAAAGCTTGTTACAGCAAATGCAGCTGAGGCTAAAAATCCACCAACGACAACGTCGGCTGCTGCAATAGCCGCCGTCACCGCACCGAGTTCCACCATCACCCTGCTTGATATTGATGATGCCACTGGATTTGGATATTGTGGCACTTTTCCCACCCAAGCCTGCATAAAAGGGTATATAATTAATTAAGGAACAATTTCATATATATCCCTGCAAAACTAAAAATATCATATATTACCCGTAGTTTTTTTACCCATTCGATTGTTAGATTATATGTTGTCAAAAGAACAGAAGAGTAGAGACGATGGTTCAGTTCGGTTCACTTGCTTATCATCGATGTCGATCATAAACAAAATAAAAAAATAGGGTTTAAACAAATATAATGGAAAGGGATAGAATGGTCATTAAGTGAAAGTTCACTGAAGTTGAGTATATTAGGGGCTGTAAACGAACCGAACGTTCAGCGTACTATTCGTGAATTGTTCGGCGGGAAGTTGGTTTATAAATGAACAAACATGAACAAGAAATTTCGTTCGAATAAACTAATGAACGAGCACGAATCGCAGACATGTTCATTCAATTGTGTCCGTGAGCGTTCAATAAGGTGTCTGTTTACGTGCATTTGTGTTGGTTCTTTTGTTTATGTTTGTCCATTTAAAGGTTTTCTTTCTATATTTTTAATGACTGTTATAATCATATTATTTAGACTTAAGCAAAATAATTAACTATAAAATATATGTGTGTGAGTGTGTTATGTAATTAATTAATATGTAAATAAACATATAAATATGAATGTTAAAAAAACCACCAACACAAACTTTGTAGACAGACCAAACCTTAGACACTATCCATTTTTGGTTAGCTTAAATTAAATAAAACATTGGTTCGTGAACAGTTCACGAATAAGTTCATTTCCTTAACGAACGAACACAAACAAGAAATTTCATTCGGTCAGGTGTTCGTGAACCGTCCGCTTGTCCGATAAAAACTTAAATGACGAGCATGAAGAAAGCCTTGTTCGGATCAGTTCGTTTGCAGCCCTAAGTATATATGATAATGATATTTTGAGTTTTGGTTGGGTATATATGAAAGTTTTAAAGTTTGTATGGGTATATATATGAAAGCTTTCAAGTTTGCAAGGGTATATATGAAATTAATCCTTAACCTTATTACACGCATAGTTCATGTGGTTTGGCCATATTCCAACTTTAGTCACCAAGGCAATTTCAAATATTACAACTCTAGACCAACAGTTTGCATTAATGTAACACCAATGGTCTCTAAAATGATTGAACGTTAAATACATAATGGCCCCACGCCCTTTTATAATTTTAAGTAACCAAATAAAAATATGAAATTGGTGGGTATTTTGGTACCTTTTCAATGTTTAATAGAAAAGGTTAACATCCATCTATCTCAGGGACTAATGATGTTAAGTTCGTGCAAACAGTTGGTTTAAAGTTGTAATTTTGAAACTTGGGGATTAAAGTTACCGTATGGCCAATCCATAGAGATCATCCGTGTGATTCATTCCAGTAATTTACTAAATCCTTGATAATCAATTTTTTTCGCCTACAGTGTAGTATTCCAGATAACATAAAATGTAGCTTAGAGAATCATATACTTAGCAACTAATATATTATTGCATATTCTTCCATGTTGCAAGAATTACTTTCAAAACACACATCCCAACACCCCCAAAATGCATTCTATGAAATTACAATAAAATATACCGGAGACGATCAAAATACCATAGTTTGTGCCTCGATCTCGTATCGTGGTCCGTTATACTCGTTTAAAACATCTTGCACTTGAATACCATCTAGCTTTACCGACCTAACCACAATCATAAAGTTAAAACCATCAAAAAACTATTCAAACATTTAAAACTATATCACAAAAAACATCAACAAGAATACTCACAACTTAGTTCTCTGCAAATTCTTGTCTCCCAGAATCTCCTTCAACTCCACAATGAAATCTTTACGCCCATTCGCAACCCGATCGTCATCCTTAAAAGTTAAAAACTTTATCTTATCACTCTTTATCGCTTTCTGCAGATCATCAAAGCTCATTCTCGGTAACAGTTCAAACTCCCGATCGAACTCGTTTTCTTCCGACAACTCCTCGACAAATATCTGTTCCGGAACATAAAGTTTCCCCTTGAATTTCCTCAAAATATCATTCAAATGCACATCCTTCGAATAATCAACTTCATTTCCACTTCTATTATTATTGTTCAACTTTTTAATACCATCATAACTAGTTTTACCCAAATTCTCTTTTTCCTTCAATGTATACAAATGATCCCCAATTTTATACCTGGGTTCAATTTGGCTAGTGAAGAAGCGTGAATCGACTTACTTGTATTCGATCTACGTTCCTCCGGTATGAGTGTGCTATATCACCGATGGTTTTTCGAGATACGAGTTCTTCCACCTACAAAACGAACAGCACCGTGAACTTACCCCTCAGAAAGGGACAGAGGGGTCCTCTTTGGGGTAACCCTCCGGTGTGAGAATAAGATATTGCAGGAGAAGATGATAAGAATGTGAAAATGAATAAGGACTTAGAATGTATTTTCTTGCTTGACCTCAACTGTGGAGGTGGTGTAGTATTTATAGTATTAGGGTTTCCAATGATTGGGCTTAGACCCAATTAGGGCCTTTTTGGCCTCCTCCTATTGCTTCGCGCCACGTGTACTTAGGACACCTGGTGCTTTTTCATTGATTAATCTCTGACCAAGGTATTTTACCTGACCCATGTGCCATCACGTGGTGGCACATGGGTTTTGCTGAGTTGTCCACCCTTCATTGGCAGCTGTCAACATCAGCACATTCTTTATTCCTTAAAAGATACCTTCTGGAAGGTTGTCTGATGAGTACAATCATGGTTGTCCTTATCCTGATTTGGATTAGACTATTGTCTCATTTGTTGTGTTGTCCTTTATGCGCCTATCCCGGGGATGCGCAAGGTCTTCTCTTTATTCTCACGCGCAGATGTTTCATGCGTAGATGTGATATGCATGAGCATGTGGTATGCGTAAGCATATGTAATATGCGTGAGCAAATTTGATATGCGCCATGCGCAGATGTGATATGCGTGAGCATATGTGATGCGCGAGCATGTGTGATGCGTGAGTGAGCATGTGTGATGCGTGAGCATATGTGATATGCGTCACGCGCATAGGTTTTGGCTTTGTGTCTTCATGACATCCTGATTTCAAGCCTCTTGTCTATATCTTGTGGGTTGACCCGCCCCGCTCGATGTTAAGGCGGGTGCATACCCCTTCAGCTAGGGTTATCCTTCAAAACCCTGGTCACAAAATCATCTTGGGTTGAATTTGAGCTTGACCCATTACTATTTTGACCCGAATCCGACTTTCGAGCAACTGCCCGAGTGAAATGAAGTGTTTTTGGTTTCAATTTGACGAATTTTGTATTGTTCCGAAATGGGTTTTTGATGGAGAGTGAGGTGTGAAGTGTGATGGTGGATTGGGAAGAGAGAACCCTAGGTGATGTGAAAGTATCAGGTGTTGTTTTTATTTGTGTGGGAAGCATATTTAGGGATTATGGAAGATTAGGGTTTATAGAAATTGTGGGTTAGATGCAGCAGGCCATTGAAGTGATTGTGAAGATATGAATTAAAGTTCTGTGTTATGTTCTGCAACAATTGGAAGGTTTATCCGGATCCGAATGTTTAAACGGGTCAGCCTGCAACCCAAACTTAAAACGAATATAAAAGTTGGTTTAACTAGTGATGATCCGAAGATGGTACCAGTACCGACCAGTATCGGTCCTGAAAATTTGAAATATTTGGTATTAGTATCGTTATCGGTATCGGTGCCGGGTCGAAATGTTTGGTTACTGGTATCGGTTTGGTACGTGTACGGTACTGGTATTTCATGCAAAACTCGGGAAATACCAGTACCGATAACTCAAAACTTGGTACCAATTCGGTACAAACTGTACCAAATCAGTAACAAATTCAGTATTGGTACCAATCGGTATCGAAAACACTCATCTATAGGCTTAAGTATGGTTTTAGTTTGGTACGGTTAATTAGGTTTCTAAATCGATTCAGTTTTTTGCCCAACCTTATGTTTATAGGTGTTTTGTATTTCCAGTTTGAGTGATTAGAAAAGTGTATAGCTATTTGAGATTGACAAGTTTGTTAAACCTTGTATTGAATCGAACCTAAATGAGTTTAAACAATGTAAGAATGGATGGTAATGGGACGAGTTTAAGCAAGGTATTTGTAATTCCAATCTCATACCCTTTTGTAAAACCGTGTCCTATACCCGACTCATTACTGTAGGATATAGGCATACTATTAGATATCAAGCAAACCTGCTAATTTATTAAAAAAATATAAGTTGGTATTTTCAAGTATGTTTCTATTTTCTCCATTATAAATAAATTACATAATGAGAAGTGGGTTCTTAATGTACAAAAAAAGTTTGAGTTTTTTTTTCTATTTTTTATTTCTAGTAACTATCCACAAGAATGAAAGGTGAACTACATATTAAAAAATTAGCTCCGATTTTATTCTGGTGATTCCAAATAACCCACCACGTGGTATATATGACTCCCTCCACGACTGTCTTCTCATTCCTTAAGCTATGTCACTGATTAAGCTATGAATGGAACGAGTTGTCGTGTTCCGCTCCATTATTAGGGGATCCGATAGTTAAAACCACATGCAATTATAATTCTTTTATACCTATTATTTATACTATGAAGTGCCCACATGATCCAACAAGGAACAACACTTAAAGGTTGTTAACAAGCTAAATTTATTTTAGCCAAAACTAACTCAACCAAATTAATAAACTTGAGCTGGACTCAATAAAACTCAACATTACAGCTTATTTGTGATAACAGCCAAATACATTAAAAAATTCCAATTCTAAACACGCTATGCCGCGGAATATAAATTCCAGTGACGAAACAAACGCTTAACCTTAGGTTAGGGGCTGCAAGTAACATAATCGAAAGTACACGTCACAATATGACGATAACAAAGATACAATAATAATTACTGAATCCGTTAAAAAAGCGAGAAACAACACTCCAGTCAAAATCCTAGGGTTTGGTTTGGTTTGGTTGTCACAACGAAGCACTCAATCAAAGGTTCGATTCTTCTCAATTCCTCTTCAATTTCGTTACACAAATGAACTCTTATGACTAATCTCTACTTTAATTTTGATTTTACGTATATTACAGTGTGTAATAGAGTGATGGATTCTGATAAGATAGAGGTTGTAAAAGCTCAATTGGAACCGTTCTTACGGCAATCGGAGCAATTCATTCGTCGTGCTGAAGATTATGTTCGTCAGATCCCGCCAAATCAGATCTATTTTGCTATTGGAGCTGTGTTATTCACCTCAATTCTCCTCTTATTAAGTAATAATTTCTAAATTCATTTCATTTGTCTTCATATTTCATGTCATACAATGTGAATTTATAAAAAAAAAAAAAAAGAACTTGAATATGATTAAATTTTTTGAATTGTTTCGCAGTTCGTGTTTTCAAGCATACGATTTCTAACACCATTGTGCTCACCGGGCTTAGTGGAGGTGGCAAAACTGTTCTTTTTTACCAGGTATTTTGTTTTATGCTCTGATCTCAGACCTTTTACTTATTAAGGTACCGTGTGCCAACGTTTGATATAGTTTGTTGCGATGTTGTATTGCCAGCTTCGTGATGGATCCTCTCATCAAGGTACTGTTACTTCAATGGAACCCAATGAGGGCCTGTTTGTGCTCAACTCTGAGACTTCCAAGGTAAATTACTGTCGTCTGATACGGTTGCCAAGGTTTTAATTCTGAATGCAAGATTCTTAAGTATCAGCCTTTTAGTTTCATCTGAATTATGCATCTATATAAGTATGAGTCTATGATATTCATTAACTTTTTAGAGGTGGCATTTTGGACATACGCACTTCCAGATAGGTTAATTTGCTACGTGGTTGAATTAATGACTGAGTTTTGGAGTTGATAACAGCTCAAGGCTGGATGAGTTTAGGAAAAACTTAATGATTAATGTGATTAGTTTTGTGAAGATGTTTTATTTTGGATTTCTGTTGTGTATGCAGCTGCTTACTTGCTCACCGATGACAATAGCATCCTTACATATGAGGCTTTAATTCTTGACTTTTGAGTTTTGAACGTAACCTAATTTAGTTTCTAGTGTTGTTTGGGTGATGATCATGATGATGTGGCAAGTGATTTAAGTCATTTAGTCTTGATGCTCTTGTTTTTGTTGAACATTTGCTGCACATTTCCCATATTATCTGGTTGCATTGTTTGAAGCTTTACTATTTGCTACTGTGTTTATTCTGTACCTTTTTGCTTCTGACCAATAGTTAAATGTAGTCTTTTGTTGTGTTCATGCGTTATTTTGAGGTTTATCTTGCATGTTTTTTGGGTAGTTCTAATGACAAGTGTTTGTGTTATATGCTGCTATGACTGATATTTTTAGCTTTACCTGAATAACCAGAAACCTGATTAGATCATAGATACAGGCTTAAAAACAATATTTTGAATGCTTCATTTTTAAAGTCTTACTTTTATTATGAATTGATATGAAAAAAAGGGAGATAATAGACAAAATAGTTAGTAAACTTGTGAATTGAAGAAAGAGAGAAATAAAAGGAAAAAAAAAAAAAGAAGACGCAATATTATATAATAGAATAGAGAATTAGAAATGGTGTTTTTTGAAAATCAACAAAATATAGAGATAAGTTTAGAGAAGGGTGTTTTTAAGTTAAATTCTGGAGATGAAGATAGAGAAGCTATTGTGAATGTTCTTAAATTATTAATGTTTTAGATTATTATTGCATTAATATCGTAGTTTATTTTTCCAGAAAGGCAAAATCAAAGCGGTCCACCTTGTTGATGTTCCCGGTCATTCACGTCTTCGCCCTAAACTAGATGAGTATTTGCCTCGAGCAGCTGGCATTGTCTTTGTTGTGGATGCTGTTGAATTTTTACCCAACTGTCGTGCTGCTTCAGAGTAATTTCTATTATAGTTATTATTTACAATGCAATCTTGCATGCACTTATGTGTAGGCTTGTAAATTGACCCGAACGAACACGAATGAAGCGTGTTCGTGTTTGTTCGTTTAACTTTAACTGAACAAATGATCAAACAAAGTTTTGTTGTTCGTGTCTGTTTCTTAAAAATGAACATGTTCGTTTGTTGACAGTATAAATGAATGGTTCATGACCGTAAACGAACGAACATAGATGAACAATTATAACTGACCTAAAATCAGTTAGAAAAATAATGTGAAGAATAATATGTCGGGTCTAAAAAGATTTTTAAACTATAGGAAGTTGTAATGGGCCAACAAAATGTAAATGAACAAACTTAAACAAAAGTAAACTAACAAAAAGAAATGAATGTTAATGAACGAGCATAAATGAATTTAAATCAACGAGCGTTCACGAACATAAGTAAACGAACGAGACACGTGTTCATGTTCGTTCGTGTAACTAAACGAACAACTTTTTTTGTTCATGTTCGTTCATTTGTTAAATAAACTGACTTTGGTTTGTTTACAAGTCTACTTATGTATATTCTTTATGGAATACACTAAGTGTACTGTGAATCTAACATTTTTTCATGTTTGCCTGTAAAAGGTATCTTTATGACATTTTGACAAAGGCGAGCGTTGTGAAGAACAAGATTCCACTTCTTATTCTTTGCAACAAGGTGGATAAAGTTACTGCACATACTAAAGAGTTCATCAGGAAACAACTTGAGAAGGAAATGTACGTTTTCACTACTTATTTATTTATAATATTTTTTCTTTATTGAAATTCAAACTTATGTGTTGATGTTTTTTTTGGTATAGTGATAAGCTTAGGACATCAAGAAAAGCTGTATCAGATGCTGATATATCGAATGAGTTCACACTGGGAGTAACCGGAGAACCCTTTTCGTTTTCTCAGTGTGCTAATAAAGTGACCGTTGCGGAGGCGTCTGCGTTAACGGGTGAGATATTACCCTTGGAGCAATTCATCAGGGAGCGTGTTAAGCCATGATATTTGTCTGGTAATTTCATTCGGGTTTTCTTGTTGAAAGTTGAGATATTTTTATATTTTCCTTTTATTTTAGTTTTTGGAGTTTATTTTCATGGAAATGAAAAGTATTGCTTAGAAATATATTTGAACACTTAAGTGGTTCTTTTTCGATTTCTTAATAACATAAGTGTTTCTAGAATGTTTTTATTATCTGCGAACTTGTTCTGTTACTGGATAATATTCGAATAAATTGGTTAATATTGGTAGAAATTTAACATCATTTGGCCACTGGGTCTCACCGGAAACAGCCTCTCTATCCCTATGGGGTAGAGGTAAGGCTGTCTGCATCTTACCATTCTCAGACCCTACCATAGCTTTATTGGTGGGATATACTGAGTACGATGATGATGATATAAATTTATATAGAAAAGCATGTGCAACAATGAAATTACCACAATTAAGTTTTGAAACACCTCCTTATAACCTAGGCACCAGAGTGGGGAGTTGACTTAGGTAGAAGTTGTAGTTGGGACAAAATTTAACAGTCAATTGGTTAATATTGGTAGAAATTGAGCAATGACTTGTTTCGATTTTACATATTGATCGTTTTGAACTAAAAGAAAACTTTTGGACGGAATTTACTTCCAACAAGAAATATATAGTGAGTCAGTGCTGAAATAGCCGAAAATCAAAGCTTGGGCTAAAATTTGTGAGTTCGCTTTTATGTGTAAACTTTCTTGTCAAATGTATGAAATTTGGTATGGTTGATTTTTTGGTCAAAGTTGATCAAAAGTCATTGGGAAGTCAAAATTGTATTGTAAGTTGGTTTGACTTTTGAGGAAAGAGTTCGGGTTGTTTTTGTCCAGTTAAATACTCCGCGGGAGGTTCTAATGGATCGTGTGTTTATTTGGAGTTTGCATTGGTACAAGTTGATCATGGTTAGTGGAAAGTGATACAAGATGAGTATTGATGTTGTTTTATTTTAGCTAATTTATCATTGGTTAGTAACCAAGGTTGGTTTAGGCCTTTTGTCATTGTGTGTAGTGCACTTAGTTCTTATCCTTTTGGAGTTATCTTATATTAGAGTCTACGAGATTTAACCAGAAAAACTAGTTGAGTATCAAACCCGTTTTTCCATCAATGTAAGGCCTAACGTTTCTATATTTTATATGTTATAAAAAAATATGGAAACCTTAGGCCTAAAGTTGATTAAAACGGGTTTGGTATTGGTTAAACCTTTGGGACACAAACTCAAATTAACTTTTGCAATTAAAGTTTGCCGAGGCTCACCCCTTTCCCAAAAAAGAAATAACCGAATTTTATGAGAAAAATCAGAAGATCTGTGATAGGTATGGTGTTGCTAACTTCTTTTATTGTTTGGATAAAAATAGGATATTAGGTGAACTGTGAAACATACATACTTATTTAGCTAGATCATACCTTAAAACATTATACTCTTTTTATTAGGGCAATTCACTATGTTCTTTTAACTTTTGTAATTCTATTTTTTTTTTTGAATTATAAAAATACATAAAATTAGAATATTAAAAAAATGTATATTGAAACCTAACTGAGTAATTTTAAGCAAACTAATAAATACATCTTTACAATCGGGTATAAGACAGCATTAATAAACATAAATCACCTAATGATAGCTAATCATAATATAAGTTATGGACTCATTAATCCGGATCTTATACTTGAAATTGGTACAAATCACAAAATACACAAGTTGGAGTGGTGTGTATCATAGACTCATAGTTCAATACATGAGTAGTTTTAATAAGAATAATAAATCCAAAACTGTGCACTTTCAATATGCCATTTATACCATAATATGGACCAACTTCAAACTTTTGGACCATGATCCATCTTTAATCCTCTATACAAAGGCTTGCATCATCTCTAACCAGTTTACATTTCAATTTCATATAGCTAAAACTAAAACTAAAACATGTGTTATGCATATACCATACCTAATCTATACAGATTACCACAAGAAATATTTCTCAATATACAGAAAGAATATGCTTATCCTGATCATGTTCATTAAGGTTGGCTGGAATACTTGGCATCATCTGTCGCTCTGACCCGTTGAGCTACCATGTCCTGCATGTTCATAGGATAACACATTTTGGTATGCAATCCAGACCACACATTCTCTGCTAAAATCTCATTCACAGCAGATGTTGGATGAACCTGGTCCCACCATAGATGATTTGTAGCATTCCTGCATGCCATTCCAGGTGATATACACATGATCCAACCGTTGTACCTTCCTAAACCGCAACATGCTGTATCTGTAAAACAAAATCCTGCAAATTATCAAATAAAAATGTCAGCTAATGTTTCTTTCATTTCAATATGATTTCAAAATGAGGTGGAAGATGGAAGGGTTGGCTCATAAGTCCACACGTGTAACAACCCAGCTACCACCGCACCATAATATTGTCCGCTTTGGCCGGGACGTACCACCATCGCCTCACGGATTTGCTTTTGGTTGCCCAGATGGTCACCCATCCTCATACTTCTCCCACCTGAGCACGCTTAACTGTGGAATTCTCCACTCATCCACTACCATTAAGCGCCCAAAACGCGTTATGATGGGGAAGGTATCCACCTCCTTATAAAGAAGGCTTAGTTCTCCTTCCCGACCAATGTGGGATGTCACAACACGGGTCAAATGGGCCAAGAAAGATTCAGGTCAAACTGGATAGTTACGGAGTTACCCATTTGACCCATCGAAAAAGCAGCTTCTTTTACCCAAATCAATCCATATCTTGAAAAATGGGCCATAATTGTCCACGTTTAGTACAAATCAAAAGGGGCTGACACTCAAACATGTTTTTTTTTTCTTCAGTTATTATCATTCTTAAAAATAAGATCAATGCATATTATGAATACAAAAACAACATTATCACCATAACTTTTGAGTCTAAAAATAAAACTATTTACGAGGCTTTAGGCATTAAAAAGAATTCTGGGAAACTTTCAGCCCGTTTAAATTATTCCACCTTTTATTGATTGGATAATCTTACCATATTGTTCCTTATTTTTGAGGATATCCATGGAATCAACATAAGCATCACAAAAGATAATATTGGCATCAACAAGTTCTTTATTAAGCTCTCCAACCGTGTATCTCATAACAAAGTTGAATTCCATTATCATATTATTTATCGGTTTCACACATTCGCCATTCTGGCTGTTATACTGCCACAAGTAGTAAGGTGCACAGCCAATAGGTGCCAGCCCCATCACCACCACTCGCCTAACATTTGCATTATACAAATTCTGAAAATAAATAAACGAATAAGGTTAAACCATAACGAGCATTTATGATTTATAGAAAGAAAAGGAAGATTGACAATAATATACACCTTAATCTCCTGTTTCATCGTCTGAGCTAAAAACTGTGTAAATCTCCATGCAAAAAACTTAGATTGTACACCCGACACATCAGGGAGATAGTAATGTATGAAATCATTAGTCCCGATTGAAATATAGAATACTGAGTTTGAAATGTGTTCAGCAGCCGCGTTTTCGCCCATTGTTAGTATGAATTGTTGAAATGTATCCATGACTTGTTGAACTTGCTGACTGAAGGATATGTGTTGACCCTGCATAATAATCACGCACATCAGAAAACATATAATAGCCAAACAAAACTAGCATTTAAAAACAAAATCTAGGGTTTTGAGTGTACCAATTCTGACCCACTGGAGAAAATAATTCCAGCACCAGCAGATGCATAATTCAGCCCGTGCATCTTATCTTCAACCGAGCCACTTTGACCAAGGTAGCTTGGGACAAACGGAAGCCCAAGATGCAATGCTGATTGATTAAAAAAAATATGGTTTTAAATTTGTTTCAAAATGCATATAACTTGAAAGAAGAGCAAAACACAGTTAAAGACACATTTCACCAAACACCTTATCTGCAACTACTCAAATAAAAGAAATTCAACAGAAACAACCCAATAGACATTTATACATTTCATCAAACACCTCATCTGCAACTACTGGAACAAAACTATTCGATGTAAACGCTACTTTTTCATCATTGTAATAAAATTAAAGGAATGTAATTCGTTATCCTAAAAAACCAATAGATACTTAGACCTTTCATCAAACACCTTATCTGCAACTACCTAAACAGAAATAATTCAACAAAATCAACTCAATAGACAGTTACACACTTAAACATTTCATCGAACATGTTATCTGCAACTACTCAAACAGAAATAATTCAACAAAATCAACCCAATACATTTACACCTTCATCAAAAGCCTCATCTGCAACTACTTAAAACAAAATTAATTTAACAAAATCAGTCCAATTGACACTTTCCACCTAAACATTTCATCGAACACATTATCTGCAACTACTCAACACAGAAATAATTCAACAAATTAAACTCAATAGACAGTTACACACTTAAACATTTCATCAAACACCTTATCTGCAACTAATTAAAACCCAAATACAAAATCTTACATCCTTACAAAACCCTCAAATCCCAACAATAATCAAACAAACCCAGATCAAATTAACTTCAACAGCAACAGATATCAAGAACCCAGTAATCAATTACCAAGATAATCCACGGGAATCCTGCCATTAGAGAACCGTCCAGTAGGCCTATGCGTATCGAAATCACGTCCATACGGAAGATGATCGGCACGTGCAAGCGTCCCAAGAAAGTTATTCGTCCCGCAGTCAACAGACGAGTCTCCGATCACGAACAACGCCGGCACCGGCGGCGGCGACGGAGGAGAGGCGGTGGCGTTTCTTGATCGAGTGTAAAGGTCTTCGGAGAAGTGAACAACGGCTACTGGTTTGACGCTGGAGAACATGACGTGGCAGAAGATTAAGAGGGCTAGGGTTTGCAGGCATGGGAATGAGAAGGAAGAAGACTCCATTGATGAGGTGGAGGATTTGGCGGGATATTGAGAGACTTGAATTATGCAACGATAAGACCACCAGTAGTGGCAGCTTTGCCACCCACGAAATGGAGGAAAACGCGGGGTACACCGCCCCCCTACGTTATGTAATTTTCCTCTTCCCCGGCGTTTTCTACAAAACGCAAGAATGGGCACGCATATCAATATTATTATTATTATTATTATTATTATTATTATTATTAACCTTCTTAAAACGTCGTCGTTCCTCTCATTCCAAAACCAATCACACGTCACCACGTGGCGCATAACCCCTGGATGTGGAGAGTTATGACTACAGCCTGTTTTTGTACAAAATCATAACTCTGACTGGGCGTCACGTGGCGCATAACCCCTGGATGTGGAACTTTATGACTACACATGGTCTAAACTTGTTAGATACGTGTGTGTGGGAATACTACTAATGGGTAATAATAACCTTTATTCTTATATTTATCTGACTAATGGTGGAAGCAGGTCAAGCTGTTCAAGCTTAAAAATAAGTTTGTTTAATAAATGAGTTCGAGCATGGGTTTTAGTTATCGAGCTATAGCTATTCGCGAACCGAAACAAAAATGTCATTAACATAATTTGTATAATGTATATTTATTAATTATTAGTTAATCTATTTAATATTATGAAAAAAAAACTATATTATATATATTATCTTTTATATAAAATTATAATTGAAAACACTATATAAAAATAATTATAAATATATAAAAATAAATTAGGAAATAATAAACAGACTGAGTCCAATGTTGAAACAAATACTCACGAGTTAAGCTTTAGAAATAGAGATTGAAATAAGCCGAGCTTGACCCTAATCGAGCTCAAGATCGGCTTGGCTCGTTGCAACCTTATATTTGACGATAATTTTTTTTTTCTCATATTCGACTTAAACATAGTCGGATATCATGTTATATGGGTTCCTTAATGAATTAGTGGATAATAGAAAAGGAAAAGGAAATACTTGCAGATAAGGTTTGAGTAGATGAGTATATATGTTTGGGACTCAGGTCAGGTGCCTCATGATACAATACTAATACTCACTGTATCCAAATATTCATCTCATTGTCCTACCCTTGGTTTAAAAAAGCGAGCCGAGGCGAGAAGGTTTAAGTTGGTTTAGTCATACACTTTGGTTTGATACGTTTAAAAATGATTCGGTCCTGAATGAGAGGGTTAAACATGGAATCACAAAGGCACAAACATTACGAGAATGGGAAGAACAATCTCATGCATAATACAACTTGAATTATATTAGGGGTTGTGCTAATCTTCCTTTCTTTCCCTTTCTCCTTTTAATAGACAAAAATGAATTATATTTTATGAATATTGCTATATATTTCTAAAAGAGTAAAATCTCTCAAATTCAAGTGATACTTGGCAAAAACTCGTATTCGTACAGTCTAATGTTATTTTTTGTTTGCTGAAAGAGTGTGAATTTCAATTTTCTTTTAGCTATGAGTTTCAATTATGTTAATCAAACGGTTTAAACATCCCAACCTGAATAACCCGTTTATTTAAACCGATAAAACCAAATGTGGATTATTTAAATTAAGGTTTATACATGACATTTCAAAACTTGTATATTTTTGTGTTATGATGAGGCTACCTCAGATTTAACATGGCAAGCCCAAAGAACTTTAACAAGATAGTCAAGCCCAAGAAGTGAAGCCCAGTCAAAAACACCATAGTACATGCCAAGACAAAGACCAAAGTCAACAAATGACCAGTCGCTATGGAGCAGATCCAGACAGAAGGGTAGCTTACGTATTCCTGGAACAAAAGGACATACCTAGTGGACAAAAGCAAGTCTCCTACGAAAGTCAGAAAGAAGAGAAGAACCCACTGGATAATAGGGTGTAGTATAGGGCAATGGTCCGGAGGAAAAGATTCCTCCTGGACCTTATATATGTAATGCACTCTCTTTGTAAAGGGCAAACTCACACAAGTAATAGAAAAAGCATAACTTATTGTTTGGGTTCCATTGGCCAGCACGGTTGTTTCACGATTAACACCACCACTCAGATCTCTCTCACTCACACACGGGGAATACGATTCACTTGAGGTTTCAACATCGGCGCCATCCGTGGGACCTGTGTAAATAACAGTCCCACCCACGGTGTTTAGATGAAATAACCAGCCGAAATCCAGATGATACGCTGTCGACGTTCGCACCTTTTGTTGACGGTGAAAGCGCGCCAGCGGTGACAACAGAAGGAAGAATTGCATATTTGCCTAAGACAGACACGTCGTCGGGAAGCAGACTCGACTCCGAAGGGCCAGTAATGATAGAAGATGTGACGGAGGAAGAGGACGGAAGGGCAATAGCTGAAAACGGGGAAATGATAGAAGAAAAATGGGAGATAACACCAGAGTTCATACGAACTCACAGAGATGAACTCAAAGCATGTTTAGAAGAGCAAGAAAAGAACGACAAACTCATGGCAGTTAAGACGCGTTTGTCGTTTGACACACCGGCGTCAGAAGGCGGGGGAGAAGAACAACGAGGTGTGCAAGGTAAAGACTCCAACATCCTCTTGGAATCTTTAGCTACACTCATGTCCGCCGTCAAGGGGAAGGAAAAGAAGAAGACAACTTCCGACGCTTTAGACACCCCGTAATGACCATCGGACACATCAGACGTGTCAAAGTTCACACGGCGAATTGCTGAGGCAACCCTTCCCCCCAAGTTCTGCTACCCATCCACGGTAGACAAGTATGATGGGACTCAAGACCCGGAGGGTCACCTCCATGCCTTCCGGGGAGCTGGAATGGTCAGTGGGTGGTCCATGCCGGCCTGGTGCTTGATGTTTCCCCAAACCCTCACAGGAGGAGCGCGAGTTTGGTTCGACAGCCTGGAACCAGGGAGCATGAACAACTATGAAGAGCTGAGGGGAAAGTTTTTAAGAAATTTCAGCCAACAAAGAAAGACTATGAAGAATCCCAACGAAATCTTACACATCAAGAGAAGGGATGAAGAAAAGGTAGAGCAGTTCATGTACCGATACGTAGCTGAGAGTATGAACATCAAAGGGGTCCCGGAGGTCATGAAAATAAGTGGTTTCATTAATGGGGTGAGATTCTCCCAGTTGACAGAGAAACTGGGGGAGGACTTTCCGGCCACCTTTGACCAACTCATGGATAGAGTGAGAGCCTTTGTCAGGGGGAAAGACACTGGATCCAAGTTGAGAAAATGGGAAACAAAGAAGGGAATGCCCAAACCTGTAGGAGGAAATGGTGTCGGAATGGCCAACCCAAGGAAGATGAGAGCACAACTTGAAAGACCCCTTCTGGTTACACGCCGTCTACCAAGTATCATCCGGTTCGTTTCTACAACAACATAAGCCCCGAAGGAAACCGATACAGACCACCGCAGGGTGAAAAGCCACTACCGGGAGGAGGAGGAGGAGAAGACGTACTAGCGACAGATAAGGGCAAAAACACCCCAAAGATCTCCAGGCCTTTTTAACAGGCGTACAAACCCAACCCCCTAGGATATTGTAACTATCACAAGAGTCAGGGACGTACCACGGAGAATTGCGTCCAGTTGAAGAGGTTGTGGGAGGCAGCTTTGAAATCAGGGCAATTACCCCTCCCCACGAGAGGATCACCGTCGAAGGTTAAAGAAGAAGATGAGGACAAACACTTTGCAGACATGATAAGGTGGAGGGACGAAGAAGGAGGAGACTTGGGAAGGGTCGCTAAAGTGGGAAGAATGGAATCCCTCATCCCAAGCACAGCGTGGATGAGAACCGAGGTAACCTTCCTCGGAGTAAAGGAGGAGGAGGAGGCACGAGAGACGCCTTTAAATATTTCTGCAAGCATAGCCGGGCATCTGGTAGCACGTGTGCACGTAGACGGAGGAAGTGGGGTGGAGGTAATGTATGAGCATTGCTACGTCAGACTCCAGAGAGATCAGAAGTCGACTGGAGGAAGACGTGTGTCCACTCATGGGATTTTCGTGAGAAGTGGTAGAGCCCCTGGGATCCTTAACCATACCGTTCACCTTAAGGGACGGAGAAAGAGTCAGAACGGTACACCTTCGTTTCTCAGTGGTACGCGCTCCGTCAAAGTATAATGTCATACTCGGCAGACCGGGGATGAAGGCATTACGCGCTGTCCCATCAACTGTGCACAGGTATACGAGGTTCCCTACTCCCAAGGGAATCGCAACTATCTGATCGTCTATCGAAATCGTAGCCAGCATCGAGAGGGGAACCAAGTCAAGGAAGGGGGTAGAGGAAGGGGTTCTCAATGGGGAACACCCATACCAGACTGTCAGAATCGGGCCACAACTGTCTGACCGGGGGAAGCCGGGTTAAAGAAGGTGCTCCTCCACAATACCGACATTTTTGCATGGACTCATGAAGATATGACCGGGGTCCCACGAAACCTAGTACAACATAGTCTAGATGAGTTCCATTGGATGGAGCCAGTTAAACATAAGAAAAGAAGCCTGGGGGCCAAAAGAGCCAGGCAGTGTTGGAAGAAACGTCGAAAATGCTACAGGCCGGAATAGTACGCGAGGTCAAGTATCCCCGGTGGATATCAAACCCAGTTATGATCGTAAAGTCAGATAACAGCTGGCACATGTGTGTTGATTTCAAGGACCTGAACAAGGCCTGCCCAAAAGATTCATACCCACTCCCCGAGATCGAAAAGTAAATAGAGCCCCTGACCCAATTTCCCCTAAGATGTTTTCTAGATGCCTATAAGGGATATCACCAAATTCAAATGGATCCCAAAGATGAAGAAAAAACAGCGTTTTATACCAACGAGGGGACCTACTGCTATACTAAGATGCCCTTCGGGTTGAAAAACGTTGGGGCCACCTATAAACGTTTTATGGATCAGTTATTCAGTCAGCAAAGAGAAAGACACATGGAGATATATGTGGATGATCTAGTCATCAAGAGCACCAGTGAAGATAAGATGCTCAGTGACATCAAAGAAACCTTCAACACCTTGAGAGGAGCCAACATGAAGCTCAATCTAGGCAAGTGCTCGTTTGGGGTAGAAGAGGGGAAGTTCTTGGGAGTTCTAGTTACCAAGGAGGGATTCAAGGCCAACCCGGAGAAGGTCGAAGCCCTGCTTCAAATGGATAGACCCAGAAATATTAAGGAGATACAGAGGCTCAATGGTAGACCGGTTGCCCTCAACCGATTCCTTTCCAAAATCGCCGAAAGAACCCTCCCATTCATGGCAGTTTTAAGAAGCACAAAGAAGAACAAGTTTTGTTGGGACTCGGAGGTAGATAAAGCTTTCCAAGAACTGAAAGCTCACTTATGTGAGCTTCCCACTATCACGGCTCCTCTATCGGTGGAGGTCCTGATCTTATACCTTTCGCATACCGAGAAAACAATTAGTTCAGTCCTTATGGTGGAGAGAGGGGAAGCTCAGATCCCTATTTACTTCATGAGCCGTACTCTGAAATGTCCGGAGGAAAGATATTCTCCAGTGGAGAAGTTGGTTTTATCTCTGATCTACACAACAAGGAAGTTGAGGAGGAACTTCCAAGCCCATGTCATACGATTCCTGACCGATAAACCCCTTCAACAAATCCTCATGAAGCCGGAGATATCAGGAAGGCTGGCCAAGGGGGCCATAGAATTGGGGGATCACGTGATTGAATATAAACCCCGAGCCGCGTTCAAGGGACAGGTCCTAGCCGATTTCATCACCGAGACCACATCCGAGGAGGAAAAAGAAAGGAGTTTCAAAAACGTCCACAACTGGGGGCCGAATAAGAAGCCCCAGAAAACCAAGAAAGTTCCTCATGGAACCTCTAGACGGATGGGGCCTCCAACGAGGATGGAAGTGGCGTGGGACTTATCCTCATCAGCCCAGAAGGCATCGAGCTAACTTACGCGATGCGCTTAGAGTTCCCCAGCACCAACAACGAAGCCGAATATGAAGTCCTTTTGGCTGGGTTAAGGATGGCTATAAAACTCGAGGTGAAGTGCATCAAAGCCCATGCTGATTCTTTGTTAGTAGCCAACCAGGTGAAAGGAGACTACGAGGCCAAAGACCCCAAAATGGTGGATTACTTGAAAAAGTCACAAGAGCTATTACAAAGTTTTAAAAAGGCAGAAGTCATCCACATATATCGAGGCCTCAACAAAAAGGCTGACGCGCTAAGTAAATTAACATCTGTAGCTTTTGACCACCTGGCAAAAAACGTAAAGGTAGAAACCATCAAGAGACCGTCCATATTGGAGGAAGTGGTCGCCAGCTTAGAAAGACCTCAATTAAACTGGATGACTCCCATTCTCCGATACATACAAGAGGGGATTGTCCCGGAAGACAAGAAAGAAGCCAGGAGATTGAGAATTCGAGCCCTTCAGTACGAAATCATTGATGGGGGTTTATACCGTAGGTCTTACATGGGGCCTTCCTTTAAATGTATAGACTACGAAGAGGCCGAATACGTCATCCGATAGATTCACGAGAGGATATGTGGGATGCACATGGGGGCAAAAATGGTTGCTGCTCGAGCAATGAGAGCCGGGTACTACTGGCCGACTATGTTCATGAGTGCCCTCAGGGAAATCCGAAAATGTGACAGCTGCCAAATTTATGCGCCAGTCACCCGGAAACCCAAACTCAACCTCATTCCGGTGAGTTCGTCCTGGCCGTTTCAAAAATGGGGGATAGACATCGTAGGCCCATTTCCCGAAGGGTCCGGGAAAGCTAAGTTCCTGTGGTAGCCATAGACTATTTCACCAAATGGGTGGAAGCCAAGCCTATCGGCACTATCACGGGGCAACAAGTCAAACGGTTTGTATGGGAGAACATTGTTTGTCGGTTTGGGCTCCCCCACACCCTAGTCAGCAACAATGGAAAACAGTTCGCCGGAGTCATTTTTCGAGAATGGTGTGAGCAGCTGCATATAAGGCAAATTTTCACGTCGGTTGCCCACCCCCAGACCAACGGGCAAGTGGAAAGGGCTAACCGAAGCATCGTCGAAGGCATAACAAGAAGGTTAGGGAGATAACAAGGCTCCTGGGTGGATGACCTACGCCATGTTCTGTGGGCTCCTAGAACCATGCCCAAGGTTAGTCATGGGGAAACACCTTTCAGCCTCACCTATGGGACAGAAGCCATGATACCGACAGAAATTGGGTCACCAACTAGAAGGACAAGCTTGACCGAGGTAGAAAACAAGAACGATCTTCGATTAAACCTTAACCTGGCCGAAGAAAGAAAAGAGATGGCAGCCCAGAGAGAAGTCGGGTACAAGAAAAAGATCGAGAAATACTACAAATCCCGGGTAAGGGAAGTCAAGTTCAAAGTAGGAGATCTGGTTCTGCGAGAGAACGAGGCGAGCATGCAAGAGAATCAGGGGAAGTTGGGACCACGGTGGGAGGGTCCGTACCAAGTCATCTGGCCGGGGAAAATGGGCTTACAAGCTAGCATATCACATAGGGGAGGAAGTGCCCCACACCTGGAACGCCATGCAACTAAGGAAGTATTACGCCTAAGGCAAGGCAGAAAGAAGTACGTGTCAGGAAAAGGACACATTCTTTTTGTTATGATCAATAGTGAATGGTTAATATCAAACCCTCGAGGTCCACAATAACCTTTGGGAAGAAGACTCCCAGGAAGGGAAACACCTTAGGGAATGTCATAGATTTGCAATTGGAAAATCTTTTTGTAATCGATTTGTGTAACAAGGCACGAATGGGGCAAGTCCCCAAAACCTAATGAACCTCCCCGTGAGGATATTTGTTTGTTTCATAAGGCTTAATCATGGCATTAATAGTGCAAAAGCTATAACGATCGATCTAAGATAATTAAAAAACTTATTTTCTCTGAGAAAAATGTTTAAATCAGCTGATAATAACTATATACCTCCAGTCGTAGAAGGCGTGGAGAAGGCCTCGCCGATAGGCTATCTGGTTAACCAAACATAATTAAATAAAGGCAAAAAACATCCCACATGATCGCAAGGTTTTACTATTAAAACATCCAAACAAGCCCTCCAGGGGCGCAACATCAACACACAAACCTAATCCCTTAAGGTGCAATATTACAGTTTTCCATGCAACATATTCCAGGTTCAAAAGAAAAGGTTAAACAAAAGATAATCATATATCCGTAGTGAAGCTACGGAAACGGGGACGGGGATCAACCACTGATGATAGAGCTTTGATATCATCCAAGGGAATGTCAGGAGTCACCGAGCGTCGCTGCAATATAGGAGGATCAAAGGAGTTGTAGGCTACGAAGGCTTTCTCGGCCTCAGCTTCGGCAGTAGAAGAAAAAGAGGGCACCTCAAGGATGGGGACCCCTTTGGCCTTGTAATCATAGCCTGCCTTCAAGCCATACTGAAATCCCGAGGCAAAGAAAGCTCGGTTCAAGACATCCCTCACCTGACACGTCTCCCGACAAGATTTGGCTTGATCGTACACTAACTTGAAACCTTCTGCCACCATCCAAGCTTGATCTGCCCTATGAATGTCACGTTCATGCTCAAATTCCTCACACTCCAGGCGGAGATATGCGATCTCCCGATCTTTCAAGGCTTGGATCTCTTCAACTCTTTGCTTTTAACCTTCATGCGCTTCTCGCTCATGTTTCAAACTAGTTTCCAACTAACAACAAAACAACAAAGCAACAAAAATCAGGATCATCATCAAACGCCAAAATAAAAAAGAGAGCCGACGAAAGAAAACCTCATCGTGGTCAGCTGGGTTTCCAATGCAGCGATTTGGTCCCGAGCTGCAAGTAGGTTAGCAGATAACTGGGTGTTACGGTCCTGGGAGGTTTTCCAAGCAACTTCTAAGCCAGGCATAGCCAATACTTTCTCCTCGGCCACAACCACCTTTTGCTGCAAACTCTGAAATTTTTGCTTATCCTTCTCCAAGGCACTTTCCAATTGCCGATCTTCTCCTTCTCCAAGGCACTTTCCAATTGCCGAGCTCCCAAAGCACTTAAAATATGCTTTTCTTGGTAAGAATAATACATTGCCTGTTATTATAGCTTCTAACTTATCTTTCGACCAGGAAAATGCTTTGATGGCGGTACTGGTTGCAAACAAAGAAGCAATCGGGTGGACGATAACGGATTTGAAGGGAATCAATCCCTCAATTGTGATGCACAAAATTTTAACAGATCCAGCTGTCAAACCCGCGCACAATGCTCAGCGGAGGTTGAACCCGAATATGAGGGAAGTGGTGAAGAAAGAAGTGCTGAAGTAGTTAGATGCGGGCATTATTTTTGCCATATCAGACAGTACGTGGGTGAGCCCGACACAAACAGTACCGAAAAAGGCGGGCATCCAAGTCGTCAAGGACGACTCACGTAATGAGGTCGCCACTCGGCCGGTAACCGGGTGGCGCATTTGTATTGATTATCGTAAACTGAACGCGACAACATCAAAAGATCACTTTCCGCTTCCGTTTATCGATCAAATTGTTGAAAAGCTATCTGGTCATAAATTTTATTGATTTTTAGATGCTTATTCCGGGTATAACCAGATAGCTATTCATCCTGAAGATCAGGAGAAGACCACGTTTACGTGCCCGTTTGGCACATTCGCGTTTAGGTGAATGCCATTCGGGTTATGTAACGCCCCCCGCCACATTTCAAAAGTGCATGATGAGTATCTTTTCAGATATGGTGGGGGAGTCTTTAGAAATCTTTATGAATGATTTTTTGATTTTTGGCACATCTTTTGAGTCATGTTTAAATCAACTCGAAAGAGTTCTGAAAATATGTGTTGAAACGAATTTGGTTCTTAGTTCGGAAAAGAGCCATTTTATGGTCCAAGAGGGAATTGTTTTGGGCTATGTGGTGTTGAGTCGTGGGATCGAGGTGGACCGGGCTAAGGTCCAAGTCATTTCTACTCTACCTCATCCCACCAATGTCAAAGGCATCATATCGTTTCTGGGGCATGCCGGGTTTTATAGACGGTTTATTAAGGGTTTTAGTGATATTACCAAACCCTTATGTAATTTATTACTTAAGGATGCCCCGTTTGACTTTTTTTTTTAACATAATCAAACTATAGATTACAAGACTGAATATTAACAGACATCTTTTTGACTTCGTCCTCATTTTTTTAAGCATAATAACGTGATGCTTAATAATGGAACGAATAAAAATACAAAAACAAATACAATTACAATTACAAATAAACTTAGTAAGCCAGATCGTCTCGTAACATAATGTCGGGGTTAAACAAATGAAAAATAAGTCCAAGAAAGGTTTTCTAAGGGACCCAACCCCCCGCCCCTCACATTACGCATCCTCATATGTATAATTTATGAGGCCCCAACCCCCCAGTACCCACACTCTCGCTCATCCAGACGAGGCTTAACCTAATTGCCTCTATCACTTTTGCATTTTGCCAACTACGATCCCGTAATTCATGAGCATCGATGAGAGCACTCAAATGACACGTGTGTACTAAATATTATATATGTATTATATATATTTGGGTCAACTCATACATGTAGCGGAGGAATAGGGTTGACGATATAAACATGTGTACCTGTCCCCATGACTCGTTATCCCCGCCTAAACGACCCCATTTTCAACTTCTCATTATGAAAACATTTGTGAGTAAGATTATTGAGAAGCTGAAAATCTAATCATGACCATAAACCTATGACTTGGCATTAATGGCAATAATTAACAGTTAACAACTTTGGTTTCTGAACACTCTGAGTTACTATTGGGTTAAAATTTTCAAATTTCCCCCCATCCCCACACTTGAGGTTTACATTTTCCTCAATGTTAGAGTTATTAAACATTGTCCTCAAAGTTAAAACAGATAAAACTATTAATGAACATTTGAGGGACGGGGTTGAAATTGAGTTTTTGACTATTAAGCAATTTTAAAATTCGGGGCTCAAATGTGGCGGTTCAACTAACAATTATACAATTACACTTTTAACATTTAAGGTAATAAACACAAAATAAATTATGAAACTGAAATCACCTGATATCAACAGGACTGGAAGAGGACCAGTCGGCTCGCGAACTCTCATAAACACTAGTTACTTCATAATATTAAATCTGTACACGAATCACATTGACCACATACTCCTGGTGGATACGATACCTTACTTATCCTATCTAGGTAGTTTAATTAGGTTTTTGATTGACTCAAACGACGGTCATCACCTGCGGCAATAAATAATCCGCGTCGATGACAGCCTGACGGGTAGCCACTCCCAAATATAAAGCACGGTAAAGGTGCGTCCCAAACACACCCACCATGTCACTAATCCTCATGGCCCGGATGTTAGCGGAATCCACAGGAGGAATGGCTGCTGAAAGGAAGTCATGAGCCTGTTGAGCAGTCATCACCGAAGCATTGACATCCAATTGCCATTTAGGGATGAAGATCAGTCCAGGAGTGCACCCATCTGCATCCTAGGAAAAAGTCCATTTAGGAGGAGATGATTCAGGTTCTTCATGTTGCTTGCCTTTAGGGTCAACCTGAACAGACGAAGGCCCAGCGTCCTGCTTTGTCCCAAAGGTATTGGTCACAATGGGAAAAGCAAACTCCTCATCCAGATCGACAACCTCCGAGGGAGGTGGAATAACAAGATGGGAAGAAGAAGATTGACCAAGGTAAGGGCGCTTGGAGCTTCGTAGTCTATTCTTCATCGAGGCATCAAAAACATCGGATAGTGGGTCCTTACGTTTGGCCGTATCTTCCACACTAAGAAGCAGATCAGGGGCCGATAGATCCAAGGAGGCCGACTCTGTCTCTGAACTTGTAACAGGAGTCACCGAAAGCTCAAAAAATTCAGCAGTCTTCATGTTCCCTTTCTGGAGAAGCTCTTTCAAATTCATCTCTACATAAAAGACAAATAGTGTTAGAGATCATCAGAGATCACATAAAAATAAAGACAAAAATGAAACAAAGGCAAGAAGACCTCGAGTGCCCTCAAACACAGCTGGCCGAGTTGAAGGGTTTGACCATATCGGGCTCATGCCTGCCATGTATAGAAAGGGTTCAGGATAGGTTGTTGCTTCCGTAGGGTTGTTAATTAGCAAGGTATAAAGATTATCTTGACCG
Organism: Bidens hawaiensis; assembly: GCF_021521415.1. Classification (NCBI taxonomy): domain Eukaryota; kingdom Viridiplantae; phylum Streptophyta; class Magnoliopsida; order Asterales; family Asteraceae; genus Bidens; species Bidens hawaiensis. Next base: position 56,647 of record NW_027493004.1, on the reverse strand, counting down.
GTGGGAGGACGAGGAGCCGAGTCACGGATAAGGGAATCTGTATGGTGACGGCTGTGAAAACCTGGAGCAAACTCGGAAGATACAACGAAAAAGCTATTCTTCCAGTCTTTAGGATATAACCCGGTGGACTCTTTGAACAACATGGCGGATGTTTACCGGCCAGACGACGCTCGAAGGTAAACCTATCGCCGTCGACTATGAGACGATAAAATCGCCGAAATAAAGCCACCGTGGCAACGCCGTCCATAACACGATAGGCAAGTTCAAAGTGAATCACTCGTAAGAAACCTAGAGGGTGAACTTGCGAAAACCCTAGTTTGTAATGTTTCAATAATGCCATTTGGAAATCGGTAAGGGGATAACGGATGTTAACACCCTCTAGATTTTTCGTATACAAAGCGATGAGGTGAGGATTACTAAGAGCCGTCTCATGAGGTTTAGGTAGGATCGGAGACAACGACAGAGGGATACGATACGTAGAGCATATGGTTAACATCTGCTCTTGAGAAAGAACGGAGGTGATCGTAAACAAACCTTCACGACTCATGGCTAAGGAAAAGAAGAAATAACGAAAAGATAACAAACACTAACCTGACGGAAAATGACACGGTTGGAGAGAGTAAATCACCACGGAGGGAAGATGGAAAGTAAAAAGGAGCAGGGGAGGAGTTATGCTGATAAGACAGGAGAGCAGCGAAATTATTACAGCGTGGGGAGATGGGAAGATTCAATTCACACTATAAATTTTACCGCGTCACTCGCTTTGGATCGAGGTGGGCCGGATTCCAGGATTGGGCCAAAGGGCCAAGAGACATGGGCTTCAATTGTTTGTCTGCCCCATTTAAGGTAGGTCTTAAACATGAGATTCCATAAGTATGGGAAAGGCAAGTCTCGATTTAGTCCATTATCCTCGTCATAAGCGAGAACAATGGACTGGGGGACTTGATGGGGCTACCTCAGATTTAACATGGCAAGGCCCAAAGAACTTTAACAAGATAGTCAAGCCCAAGAAGTGTAGCCCAATCCAAAACACCAGAGTACATGCCAAGACAAAGACCAAAGTCAACAAAGGACCAGTCGCTATGGAGCAGATCCAGACAGAAAGGTAGCTTACGTATTCCTGGAACAAAAGGACATACCCAGTGGACAAAAGCAAGTCTCCTACTAAAGTCAGAGAGAAGAGAAGAACCCACTGGATAATAGGGTGTAGTCTAGGGCAACGGTCCGGAGGAAAAGATTCCTCTAGGACCTTATATATGTATTGCACTCTCTTTGTAAAGGGCATACTCACACAAGTAATAGAAAAAGCATAACTTATTGTTTGGGTTCCATTGGCCAGCACGGTTGTTTCACGATTAACACCACCACTCAAATCTCTCTCACCCACACACGGGGAATACGATTCACTTGAGGTCTCAACATGTTATGTATTGGTAACTAAGTATCAAAAATAGCGTATTAGATGCAATGTATTCTACCCATCTACAAACTGTAAATCATCAATAAATTTTAATAATTTAACTACTTGATCACGATCCTAAACTTGATTGTGCTCATCGCTTTCATGTTTTTAAGCTAAAAAACACAAATATGTCTATTTCTTTTTTGAAGATACATGTATGTCAAACAAGATTTTACATTATAGCAATCAAACACATAAATCTATTTCTTTTTTGTTGGTTTTTTTTATATTTAGTTTATAGATTTTTGAAAGATTTTGCCATGCTAAATAAAAGTTTCACATACTTAGAAAACTAAAAATAAAGTAAAATATGAGCTAGAATGCTGAATATTGTTTTTTCCGTAGGAATTTAACTATTCACGAAAATAGGTAGATGTGTGAGCTTCAAAATTATTAAGATAAAACTTGTACATATATATAAATAAACTAGTTTTTATCCCCCGTTTGTTTTATATTGTTTATTCTAATATTTATTTATTTTTTGAATTTAGATTTTTTTTATTGTAAGAAAGTTAATAATATACTTATGGTTTGATGATAAATTGTTTTGCAAATAATGATATATTATAACCCGGTTTAAAAGCTATATGGTTTTGATGAGACCCAAGACCCGTTTATTTTATTTTATTTTTTACTATAAAATTGGTTTCTTTAATTATAAATAATATTATGAAAATTAATAATATACTTATGGTTTGATGAGACCCAAGACTCGTTTATATTTTTACTATAAAATTGGTTTTTTAATTTAACTAATATATATATATATATATATATATATATATATATATCTTTTAAAATAAATAAGATATTAATTTTTAGTAATCCTATTTTATAAGATTTTTACATCAATAATTTGGTGAGACTAATTTTTTATTTAATGAGATGTCATAACCCGTTTAAGGAATATTTGAATTTGGTAAGACCCATACCCATGAATTCGGGTCAAATGCATGAGAAGTCTCCATTTAAAAATCAAGCAAATATAGTGACTCCAAAAAAAGGAGGAGCGACCACATCGCGACACGTAGGATTTTTATATTTTCGTTTATATATATTATTATAGATAGATAGATAAATAAATAAATCATATGTTTGCTGTTTTAATCTCTACCACGACAAGCCAGTACTTCCCGATCCATACTTCTCATTATCTTTTTTACTTTTCAACATTTAAAAAAAAAGTTAACAGTGATTTGAACATGGTAGTTTAGCTACGGTAATCTTTTACGTTGTGTTCCCGAATTCATTTAAGAAAAGAAAGGCAAGGAAAAGAAAATTTTCTTTTCTTATTTTTTCTTTTGGTATCTCCTCTTTTGCTTCAACTTATTTTCCTTCATAATCTTTTCAATTTGAAAAGATACAAATTCTTTTATTTTACTCACCATTTTCTCTTCTCTCCCCTCTTTTTCTTTCTTTAAATGAAACTCGGGAACACCTCTTTTAAATTTTCCTTCCTTTTCATTTTTTAAATAAAACTCGAGAACACAACATATTTTTTCCATCTCTCCTTTTCTTTCTCTTTCTTCAATTAAATGAAACTCCGGAACACAATTTAACTAAACATAAAACGATTTCGTACCGACTCGGAAGTTAAAAGTAGTATGTTTTGAGTTTTGACTTGTCAAAATGAAATTTGGTCTGCCTCGAGGAATCCTAGTGGGCCAAGGATTAGAACCATCAATTTCAAAGTAAAAGCATCACATGCATTTTTATTTATTTATTTTATATTTCTTTCAATTATTTTGAAACAATTTTTTTATCATAAAATTAGAAATTTACTTTATACTTCTTTCAAATATTTTAAAACAAATGTTTATATATTTGTAAACGAGAAAGAAAACTAACCTCTTATAAAAAAATAATAAATAAACATGGTTTTGTCTAAAACTGTAACATTCTATTCAATATAGAGTTTAATAAAAACTTTTGTTGGTTAATGAAATTATCTAGCAAGTATTTTGAACTTGAATGTTGAATTCGGTTAGGCTATGCCTTGTCCAGTAATGCCTAGGGCGTTTTTGACGCCACATAAGCACGTTAACGCCTTACAGGGCATTAATATGTGTACATTTTTGAAGGGGCGGTAACACAATAACGAAAGTGTGTGCTAGTTAAAGAGAGAAAGATGGACTATCCGTCAACCAGTTAATATCTTTTTTATTTATTTCTCCATATAATAACTTGCTAGTTAAAGCGAGTTGGGTGAATTAGTTAAAAGTTAAACCGTACAGTTAATGTGTAGTGACGTAACAATTTAACTAGCATATAAGCCTTAAAGAAGATTCTCCATCCCCACCACCGGTATGACCACCGTGACCTCCACTTAACAACCAAAAGCTCCGCCATCCACTGCCTCGTGCGCCGAGCTCAGTTAGGTCCCCCTCACTTATATGCACCATGACAAATTAGCTGCACGGGAGGTCGGTAATAATTGCTATGTTCCCTTGCTCCTACCAATATAAGCCATTTAATTCATTATATATAAATTATTTGTTGTATGCTTTTCAATATTAACAAATCAAACTTTGTTGACTGAAATAGAAGAGAACAACATAAATAACTAATTAGCTTTTAATTTTAAATAAAGTAGCTCCTTTACAGGACCATGGTTAGCAAATAGCAAGAATTAGAAAAAATACCTACGAATCAAAATTAGACATTGAAGGATAAAAGGATAATTTATAGAGTATGAGGAGAGCCAAAAATGTTCATTTTTAAATACAACTTAAATAATATAGTCTATAAAAAGTAATTTATAGCATTAAGTATTAATATCAAAAAAATGAGAACCAATTAAAAAATTAGTAATAATTACAAGAACCAGGGCGGACCTAGCATGTAAGGTGCGGGTTTACGGAAACCCATTGAGTTTCCGATTTTCTATAAAATGTCTATATAAATTATGGTAGTGAACCCATACATAAAACGTTAAGTGAACCCATACACAAATTCAACCTTGGTCTAGTGATAAAGAATCCTCCTTCCTGTAATCCCAACCTGGGTTCAAATCCCATCTTAAGCTTGATTTTTTTAATCCCATTTTCAGCATGAACTTTTTTTTCCACAGCAACTGCACAAACCCTTGCAACCTAGGATTTCAATTTTTAATGTTTTGGTTTTTATTTTAAATACAATATCATGTTTGCTTGAATGCATTCATTCTCTATGCTTCAACTATTTATATACATTATGCATTAGCATGCTTTTAATCACACACAAATATATTGTTTGAATTAAAATTGCTACAAAGGTCACACTTACCCTGGAATCTGGATAGGATGTTAAGGTAAGAATCATTAACCCTTAGCTTAATATTTCTTTATTGATGTTTCTTTACTTGCTTTTTTTAGTAAAAAGTTTTTAGAATTCCGGTCTTAATCTATATGAAACTAAACTGAATGCTTTAGTAAGAATTTTTAAGTTTTATAATAAGCTGAATAATGGAAGATTCAAGCTAATGAAATTTGGATAAGGAGTCAAATTTTTATTATGCTTTAGACCTTCAAAATGGTTTGAGCCAGCCCAGACTAGAAAATTAGATAATGAGGAAGTTTGTTTTTTGTTGTTGCGTCGTATTTTTATTATGTGATTAACCTTACCCGATTTGAACTGTCAAACCGACCCGAACTATCGAATCGAGCCTAAAAATTTTTCTCCGGTCATATAAACTTAGAACATATAAAAACAGTGAACCCATTAGAAAAAATTCCTGGATCCACCACTGACAAGAACAAATAAATTATTGTGATTGTTTCCCGAAATGAAAAATATATAGAAAGTGATATGGCGTGACAAGTAAGAACAAAAATAAACATGATTAGTGATGGTGGATGTGGATGTTTTTGCCTACCAGCTAAAAGTAGTACAGGTACAAATTTTAAATTTAAATCATACATAATAAGTTAATAACCCTCAACATCTCAAGCATAGCCTAGCTATGTGTAGGGAAAAACTGACTTGTTCGGTAACTAAAATTAAATAGCTAAGGATATTCGGGGCCAGCGCTTGCCACTCGATTACGACATCAGTTTCATCGATTTGTTTGTTAACTCCGGTGCCATTGGCTCGGTTAGTGAAATCCTGAAACAAATTCGGACAGTGAAACTGATTGTGAAATTAAAAAAAGAATACTTGTTTTGTCACTCGGTGGTATTGTGCATGCCCAAGGCCGTAGCTTATGAGGGGGCTGCGGTGTCCGTCCCTGGTCATCCTTGTTTTTTTCACTTCATATGGTATATTTTCGTGATTTATTTCGAAAGTTATAATAGTTATTGAGCTTGTTCATCCCTCAGTAACTTCGATCACCCGTGCGATTTTAGCCCAGCTTAGCCACAGTACATGCATGACATCACCCTAGTACAATCAATCAGCCAGTTGTGAAACCAAAGTCTAATCTAAAACCTGTTAGATTCATAAAAGGTCTTTACTCTTTACTTTAATTATATGAACATGTATACTTTTACAATTTTTTTTGTATACGTATTTATAAAGGACATACACTACATGACTACAATGTGGTGTTATTATTATGTAGCACTATGATTAACCACTTTATAAAAAACAACCGGCCTCTATCTCTCCGGCCACCATCACCCTAACCAACCACCAGTCACCACAATGGCCAACCGTAAAAAACCACCACCACTATCACCGCCGCCATCGTCCGGTCGTACAAATCTCGCTTCATGCATAGTAGCCACCACCTTCTTAACATTCATAACAATCATCCTCCTCATAATATTCTTCACCTTACTCAACCCCCATAACCCCACCATCACCATCACCGCCGTCCAACTTCCATCATTCACCATCAACACCACCGTCACCTTCACCATCTCCCACTACATCACCGTCACCAACCCCAACCACGGCAAGTTCACTCACTACTCAAGCTCATTACAGCTTCTTTACGCGGGAAACCAGATGGGGTTCATGTTTGTTCCCTCCGGCGAGATTGAAGCTCGCCGGACGGAGTACATGGCGGCTACTTTTTCCGTTGAGGGTTTTCCGGTGGTGGTGGTGGGACCCAGTTTGGAAGTTGAAGTGAGAATGGAGATGGTGGGTCGGGTTAAGGTTATGCGGTTGTTTACAAATCATGTGGATGTTAGAGTTGAGTGTCGAGTTGCTATTGATGTTAATGATGGATCTGTTTTAGGCTTTAGATGTTAGTGTTTGTATTTGTAATTGTGTGTGTTTTGGTGTACGTTGACCTGATTTTAATCAAGATTAAGATTGACTTTGACTATTTTCCAACCATAAGTAACTAGTGAGTATGTAAGAGCCACGTTAAAAAAAATTCATACATTTACCACAGATATTTCATAGGGTTTCTTTCCTGTGAACTTTAACTCCAATGTTTGTAACACATGTTCTAGTAATATGTTGAAACCGGTATGACCCATCATTTCACCTGATCCAACCTGTATTTTGCGGCCAGGTATAGACATAAGGCAAGGGCAAAAAACGAAAGAAATAAATAGAACAAAGTTCCAAATGAAGAATCATGTTATATATGTAATAATAATTAATATGCGTCTCAATAGCTACACAAACAACAGATCTCAAATGTGATGTACAAGAAAGTGAAGTATATGTAAAAGATAAATGACAGTTAAAAAAGAATATGACTATCTATTATGACTTGTTTATTTATGGTCATTAGCCTACCTAAACTTCTATCAAGATGACAAAAATGTCAACTATAGAAACTAGGTAGTAAACATCACTTGTATACTCCTATTCACTACTTAAAAACAATCTTTGACTTTGACTTTGTAACATTTGACAGCCGCCCCGGTTTATTTGCTCTGATAACCGTATGGGTTCTTGCTGGCCCAGTTCCACTGGTCCCTGCACATCTCCTCAATCCCATTCTCTGCCCTGCACACATAATTAAATCTTATGTAAGTTAAAGCTTGTAAAACATTTATGCCAGTTGTCATCTTTTTATCTTTCTTTTCTACAAAATAGCTTCCTTTTTTTTTTCTGAAAATATATCCCATATCAAAATCAACCATTTGCATTTTTTACTACTAAACGGGTCAAAGTGGTAAGTTTTAATGAACAATCAAAAGTGAAATGGTCGAACTAAATTTAAATGCTTAGTCTCTTAAATTTCTTATATCAACCATTTGTGCATTTACTATCGAGCGGGTAGGGCATGTGAACGAGGCAAGCTGCTCGTGAGCTCGGCTCGCTTAAGCTTAGTCTCTTAAATTTCTTATATCAAAGACTCCTAAAAAGATATATATTCCAGGTCAAAACAACCATTTGCGCATTTACTATCGAATATGTAGGGTGTAAACGAGCCGCTCGATATCGGCTCACTTAAACTTCGAATCGAACTGAGCTTAAAATCCTTAAACGAGCTAGAGCCTCAAGTTAAGCTTGTTGAATAACCGAGCCTTAGCTTCATTTATTTAGTTCGAGCTGGTTTGCGAGCCTATTATTTATATAATTTTTATTTAATATCTTTTTTATATTTTATACAATAAAAATTATTATATATAATATTATTATAACAATAGTTAAATAATATATATTATATATAAAATTTATAATTAAAAAAATATATAAAATCTAATTAAATAGTAAACGTGATGAGCCAAGCCCAACTCGAGCTTGGAAAAACTGTAAACAAAGCTCGAAAGGAGCCGAATTCGAGCTTTGGCAAGCTCGGCCTCGACTCAGCTAGGCTCGTTTACACCCCATATGAACAGGTCAAAGTGGTAAGCTTTAAAGAAATCATTAAGTGAAACGGGTCAAACGGGTTGAAGTAAATTTAAATGCTTATAGTCTCTTAAACTCTTATTCAAAGAAATATGATAAATATCTTTATAATATAGTTACCCAACCCAGCCTGTTTTGACCTACATTGACTTACCAGTTACCCAGTCCACCCAATCAACTATCCTAACAAAATATTTGACAGTATTAATTTGTGTTGACAAGTTTTCTATGTTTGTGTATGTAATAATATATTTGATAATTTTATTAATAATATAGTTTTTTGTGTAACCGAAAATTTTGAGAAACACTAAAAAGAACACTTACTTCCAGTTTAGTTCCCGCTGTGCTTTTGCAGTTGAAGCATACACGACCTCAGCATCACCAGGCCTTCTTCCAGCTATCACTAGAGGAATTTTCTAAAAATATATACGTATAAAAAAAACTGAGTTTTATTAATAGATTGATTCTAATAAAAAAATTTTTTTGAAAATGACGGTACCTTTCCCGAGGCCTTTTCAAAGGCCGCCACCATCTCCAAAACAGACGTTCCTTGACCAGTCCCCAAATTGTAAACCTCACAACCTAAAACATCACATTATCATTAATTAAAAACCATTCAATAACCAATAATAATATTAGTTCAACAAGTAGTATCAACTATTAAGTTCACCTATTTCAGAATCTGAAAGTTTTCTCAATGCAGCCATATGCCCGTTAGCTAAATCCGCAACATGAATATAATCACGTACCTAAAATAAATAAATAAAAACAATGTTGTTATAAACATACAAATTGCATTAATTTCCACAAAACACATACCCCAGTTCCATCTTTGGTTGAGTAATCGGTTCCAAATATTTTTAACGCAGGTAGCCTGCCAACCGCTACTTGCTGGACAAAAGGCATAAGATTATTTGGGGTCCCGAGAGGATCTTCACCAATATACCCACTTGGGTGGGCCCCCACTGGGTTGAAATACCGTAACATTATCATTTTCCATTCGGAATCCGAAGCATATATGTCACGAAAAATATCCTCAATCATGAGCTGAATAAGATAGTAACGTTTTTAGAAACATTTAAAGAAAAAACAATATATTGCAAATTAGAATAAGATAATAAAAAGGGCTAGTGGGGACTCCTCAGTGAATTCATTCATTTTTTAATCTTATATTTTCATTTCTGGTAAAAAAAACATCCAAACGATTTACAATGAAGTGGCAGGTAAGCGGGCAACAAGCTGCGCCGCAACCCCCTTTTGGATAGCAAACCCAATCCTACTAAAAACAAAGTTTCGGTTCTTGTGGGCCGATGATAAAAGGTAGGCATGTAACCAGACCAAACATTCCAGTTAATCGTTCAGCCAGAAGTTCGTCTATTTACATTCATTTATGTTCGTTAATTTACGCTTATAATTGATTTTTATGTACATTTAAAGGCCCACAGCCATCACAGCTTAGTCTTAGCTTTAGTAACATTTTAAGCCTAACTCATTGTTGTACGCATTTACTTTAAATTGATTTTAACTCAGTTATGTTTGTTCGCTTACGTTCGTGAGTCGTTCGTTTATGCTGCTAACAAATGAACACGTTCATTTTCGTAACAAATGAACACGAACAAGAAAACCCAGTCTGCTTAACTATACATTTTCGACTGTTTGTTTACTTAAAGTTAATCGAACGAACACGAACATTCTCTGTTTGTGTTCGTTCGGCTCGTTTACAACCGCTAGTGTTAAATACCTTGGTTCGTCCATACGGGTTGGCCGCAGATAACGGGAAATCTTCCGTGCATGGTACCTCCTTTGGCCAACCGTAAACAGTAGCCGACGATGAAAACACAATCTGAAATATTTAAAACATCATACATTATATATTATTCATTCACATAATTTATAAAAAACCAATTTAATACCTTTTTGCATCCATGAGCTGCCATAACTTCCAACAGAGTTAAGGTACCAACTACATTGTTGTCGTAATACGTTAACGGCTTCTGCACACTTTCACCAACGGCCTTTAATCCAGCAAAATGTATAACTGCATCGAACCTAAATAACAACTTTAATTAATCCATATTCTCACTTCTTAAAAAGCATCTTTAGATCAACAAAAAACAGTAAATAAGGTTACTTTGTGGAGGTAAAAAGCTTCTCTAATTCAGGCTTGTCCCTGATATCCATCTGCATAAAAATAATTGAATAAACGAAACCTTACTATTTATTTATAAACAGATAAATTATTCCAATTCGATTACGCTGAAATATTTTTACTACTCATTCAACATACATTCCTTAAGCAAAATGCATTTGCATTTCCACAATTTATCAAAAATCAATATTTATTAAAGGTGTCACTTTTACATTTTCCGGAAAAAAGAATAATTGAAACAGCTTATAACCTTAAGGAGATCAAATATTAACTTTTTTTTAATAAAAAGATTAAAAGTGTCTTCCTTTATTTCTAATTTTATTATGTGGACATGCTTCAAACAAAGTTGAAAATCCTACCAACCAAAAAATGTAACATCGATCAATTTTCTAAATTGAAACATGAAGGTCCACATCACTAGACAATTCACATAAATACATAATAATTAGCTTAATTTAAAAACTAATGAAGCAATAATAATAATAATAATAATGATTACTTTACAATTCAATTCTAGATTACTCAAATTAGGCATAAAATTCAAAATAAAGGTCCCACAATGATGTAATTAAACCCTAATTCCTCAAAAACCCTCACAACAATTATCCAAAACAAACTAACCTTATGGAAAATTAGGTTAACGGCATGATCACCGGCGAGTTCCTTAACCCGATTGATTGCAACTTGTGAGGAATTATCGAGATTGTCAATCACAACCGTCTTGTAACCGCCTAACAGCAGCTGCAACACGGTGTGACTTCCGATGTAACCGGCACCACCGGTGACCAAGACGCAATGCATTGTAAATTTGTAATGTAGTAATAATAATCAATGAATAAATCAATCAACCAGAAGCAGAAGCAGCAGCAGCAGCAGCAGCAGGCGATTGAATTGAATGAATGTATAGGAATCGCCTGGTGCTGCATATAAAACAGGGGGATCTGTGAAATGAAGAAGAAGGAGAAGAGAGAATAATAATTGACAGATGGGAGAATTGAATGAGACAATGTTACAGCATATTGTTATTATATATATATATATACATACATGTGATGTGGTGACAGACAGACAAGACAGATCGGAAGAAGAATAGAAGGTAAAAACTAAAAAAGTGTGAATTTGGCAATCCCAATATGATAGTGGTGGACTCTGAAAGACTCGAAGCAAATCTAGCTTTGCCGAAAATGTTGGTTTGGTCAAGTTCAAATCTTTTCAGTTTCTTGTGCCACTGACAATGGGATGAAAAAAGATTATAAATACTTAAAATAGTAATCAAATTTTAGAATCTTTTTTAACCGCAAACAAACATCAAATGCCTATTATTTTACATGAAGTGATCCAATGGCAAAAGATCATCGTCAGTTTGTCCAACCCAATCGTACGGAGCCCGTAAGTGTCTTCAAGTTATCTCCAGTTTCAAGGAAAACTCACCCGACCAAAGACCTACTGGTGATAAAACTCGAACGCACTCAAGATCACACAGATCTCAGTTTTCCTCATTAAGCTACCCATGTCCCATCTAAAATTTTGTAAGTGAGGATTGGAAAAAATTTTAGAATATTATACCGTTCAAATTAAAAGTACTACTTTTTTATTTAATTGTTTATGTGAAAAAAGGGTAAATTTTATAATAAAAGAATTACAAGGATATTTACTTCTGTTTTATTTTATTATTTTAGGGGGTGTTTGGCCTAGCTTTTTAAACTAAGCTTATAGCTTTTTTAGCCTTTTTTTTTACAAAATAAGCTTAACTTGGTGTTTGGCTTAGCTTTTTAAGCTTATGCTTTTTAGCTTATATAAGCTTATTTGAAGATGGATTTTTAGCTTATTTGATAGAAGCTTATTTATTTAAGGGTGTAAATTACTCATTTGTCCTTAAATAGTGGTGGATTAGTAATTATTACTCTAACAAATTAAATAATGTTAGATTTAACAACTTATTAAGACACATAATTAACTTGTAGAATATAAGCTAATCCAAACACTTAAAAAAAGCTTATCAAATAATAGAAAAAAAGCTATAAGCTAATCTTATATATAAATTTATATATAAGCATAAGCTTAAAAATATAGCTAGGCCAAACACCCCCTTAATGGTAATTTTGGATCATTCACAAGTCATTGGCTCAACGATTTTCTCCATTTCCTAAGTAAGAAATCGTGGGATGCTAGGCTGACACATTCTCAAAAGAAAGCTAGTATATAAATTCCTACTCGAAGACCTCCATCAGAAGCAAATCCACCCATATGTGTATGGGTGTGCGCGATGCGATTTTTGACTAAAACCAAACCGAAAACCAAACTTTCGGTTTTATGATTTTTTTTAATTATTCGGTTTCGTTTTTTTGATTTTTGGGTTCAGTTTGGTTTTTGATGCGGTTTTTTCGGTTTTGCTAATCAAGTAAAAACTTTTTTGGGGAAAAAAAAACTTGACCCATATATTGAAATTGGACAAAATAATTTTTTGCTATAAACTAATGATTACAAAAACTAATAGAATAATGAACCTTCGGATTCCAAATATTAAAAGTTAACAAATGATACATTTAAAATCAAAACTAAAAGTACTAATATTGTTAGTTATTAATTGTATATAGAAACCAAACATAATTGTTATTAACCATATGTTAAAACTAAACAAATACTAATTGATATATTTTGTTTAAATGGTTATGGTTAAGATATTATGGTTATTTCGATTTTTTCGGTTCAGATCGGTTTTTCGGTTCTTAACAAAATACAAAACTGAACCAAAACCAATATTTCGGTTTTTTTCTAAAGTTTAAAACCAAACCGCCGGTTTCTAATTCGGTTTGGTTTTTTCGGTTCAAGTTTTTTGATTTTTTCAGTTTTAGTTCGGTTTTTTCGTTTTTGTGCACAACCCTAAATATGTGTGAGAAATTACATGTTTGTTTTTGACTTTTTTTATAAATGTACCATTGTGCCATATATGGTCCTTGTAGTGTATGTTAACTAGTTTTAGAGTTAAATTTTCTAAAATAATCGATATGCTCTTGAATTTAGAAAATAAATAACAAAACCTTCCCTCCCTCTCGCATTATCTTCCTAGGCCGAAACTTTGACGGCCGACCAGAATTTTTACTCCCTCTCGTCTTGTTTTTCTCTTAGAACCTTTTAAACAATGATTTTTATAAAATTCTGAATATACTAACACGACATGATCAATTTTATCTATATTATCTATATATTGGTATAGACTGCGTTCAAAACAAAGTAATGCATAATAATAATGTTCATTTTATCGAAGCACAAACGTACAAGTCGTCAAGGTTGCTTCAACGTTTTATTTTTTACATTTTCTTACTTATTTACTTTTACAACCTTTTAAATATGACGATTGGAAGAAAACCATTTTTGCACTTATGATGAGCTTATTTTTAGCAATATTTCAATGTGAACATTTTGTTGTATACATTATACATATTCGACGTCATTTTATCCCATGGTTCCCTCGTCACAATACACAAGTTGAATATTTATACAGTTTCGAGATCAAACATTAATTTATTTTTTTTATGAATTAGTGTGTTTATGAACTTCAACATTTTTTTTATTTAATAAACCGAATAACCACGTGAACTTATAACTTTTTATTATCCTTTTTTTTTCTCTTAAATAATTAAAGACAATTGAATAGTGTGTTAATGGGTTTAGGCTTTATTTGCTTCAAGTATTATACACATTTCTTTAGTCTTTAACTCCTTGAGTTTATTGATATAAATGACATTTTTTTAATCAAAAGTTCGATACATTATTTGTGGGCCAAGTTTGCACCCTTCCATGTGACATCCAGCTGATTATTTACATATTAATGGGTGTGAAAACATAATATCAATGGTTTATTTAATGGAAGTTTTTACAAATATACATTATATAAAAAGATAATTACTTAATACACTAAGGGATGGTGCAACAGACAATAGTAAATCCCATATCCCAAACCCAACTTACGATTTGACTTACGTAGGATTGTTGATTGTTGAGAGTCTAAATAGTCGAATGAGGTTGTCGGTACTAATTTTTAAAATATAGTTCATTAAGTAGTTTACAACTTTACGTATAAAGTGTTCAAGGGTGATAATGAAAGTGTGAACCCATTCAAGGTTAGATATGAGACCTCGAAGCGGAATGACCTACGCTTACTCTCAGTTACCAAAACTCGTCCCACGGTCATTCTTGTTCAAAAGATTTGTAGTCCTTCAATATCGAATGAAAGGGCAGTCAAAAAACAATTTTGATAATTTACTCGGATAATTTATATCATACATATTAACTTTTGCTCACACAATCAATTATTGAAACTATATGTATTACGGAGTATTAGATTACAAAAAGCATATGTGTTATTTAAGTGGCAATCATATCATTAAATAATCATTAAACAATCATTTTCTAAAAGACTCATGTGTCACCCAATCATTTTTCTCAATCAGTTTTGTCACAAGGAAATAGGTGGAATTAAAGGATTTTAATCATTTCTTAAATATAAAAAATTTAATTTCCTAACACTATTTGCTCATGGAATATTATATTTTACATTTTTATGTGTTATATAATTATAATAATATTGTTCGGCCACCCGGGCACCGCGTGAGGAAGGCCTATCACGCGTGATGGCTTCACCCCACACCACCGCCGGTGGTTTATCACGCAAGTGATGGGTGTGTTGAGTGATGGCCATCACGCAAGTGATAGGGTGAAAATCAATGAAGAGAACCGTTGGGGATGAAGATGACCATTTGATTGGGTGAAAATCGATTCCATCACACACCATCACACCACACCACCACCCCTAGTAAAAATCCATCACATGTGATGGATTTGGGGTTGGTGATGTGGCACCATTTGATTGGGTGGGGTGTGTGGTGAGAAATTTCATCACATCCACCCCCCCCCCCTCATTTCCATATCATGCTTTAAAGATAGTGGTATAAGTAGGGGTGCAAACGAGCCGAGCCGAGCCCGAGCTCGACTAGGCTCGAGCTCGGCTCGTTTAACTTACACAGAGCTCGAGCTCGGCTCGTTTCGAGCGTTATTTTCAAAGCTCGAGCTCAGCTCGTGAATGGATTTAGAAGCTCGAGCTCGGCTCGTTTACTATTTATCAATTATTTTTTTATATAATTATAATTATTTTATATATTTTTTCTATTATAATTTTATGTATAAAATAATATATATTATTTAATTATTTTTATTTATTTTTTCATTGCATTATATTAATAATTAATAATTATTAAATATTTTTTTTAAAAAAAATTATATAAATGGCAGGCTCGTTTAGGCTCACGAGCCGGCTCGAGCTCGGGCTCGTTTATTAAACGAGCTTATTTTTAGGCTTGAGCTCGGGCTCGGGCTCGGGCTCGATAAAGCTCGGCTCGAACGAGCTTTTTAATGAGCCAATCTCGAGTAGCTCGCGAGCAGCTCGGCTCATTCGCACCCTTAGGTATAAGGGTTGGGACAACATGGCTTATGTGGCCTAGCGCCTCGCCCTTTTGTAATGTCGCCCTATTCGGTCTCACTTGTTAGTGTGCCGATGATATATGAAGTAATTGATTATGTAAAACCAAACCATCTCAACGTACAAGTGTACAAGCCAACTAATAGATGATGGTGCACCAAGCATAAGTAGTAGTATGTTTAGATTAAAAGTATGATCATATATATCTAAAACCAATATACTATGTTTAAAAATAATTCACGTTGGAAAATTTTGTTATAAAGTTAATGCATGAAACTAAAGGACCAAATTTTATTCTTATTCTTAATTATTATCGCTATTATTATTATTATTATTATTATTATTATTATTATTATTATTATTATTATTTTTAAAAGATAGATAGAGTCATAGATGATTAAAAAAACACACATACACATGCATGGTTAATTGTGAAAATAGAAAATTCAGACAAGTTCTTTACGTGTGAATTGAAATCGTGATAAGTAAGACTTGAGACTAAAGTTTCATGTAACCTGGCATTTGACTAAATATAAGTCAACTCTATACATTAAAAAAAGTCAAACCTACTTTTTTCCTTGTTCAAGTTATTGACTATCTAACTACATAATTTCATAATAACACATACGTGGTTTCATGGGGTTGTTCCACAACATGTATGCATAATATTTATTATTTTCTAGGACGGCGTGGGGTGGGTTACAAGTCATGGAGATCAGGGCCGTCTCCAAGAATTTATATACATCGGCCGAGCCGAAATAAAAGGGCCCATACCTTAACAACGAACTATATAAGCTAATTTTTTTAAATGACGCTTAATGTTATAACAATAAACATAGAATAATATATTATTAAAACCAAATACCGTAATAACTAATGATTTGTGAAACTCTACTAACATTGGATAAAAAAATAGATTTGTCTTTGGTGGCTTGCAACGGCGTAGTTTAGTTGGGGCCAGGGGTGGCCCTGGCCCCTTTATTTTTTCGCTCGGTGGTGTAAATCTATCTTTTTTCGGTCGAAAATCTTTATACATAGTGTAAAGTTACCCGTTTTCGACTGAAATTTGAGCTAGACCCTCTGGGTTTTTTGCTCGATAGTGTAAATTTATCTTTTTTCGGCCTAAACTTTTTATACATAGTGTAAATTTACTCATTTTCGGCCGAAATTTTGAGCCTGGATTCTCCGTTTTTTTGCTCGGTAGCATAAAGGTATCCTTTTTCGGCCAAAAAATTGTATATATAGTGTAAATTTACTCGTTTTCAAACAAAATTTTGAGCTCGCGTCCCCTCTAGTTAATTTTTTTAATACATATTGAGTTCGGCCCCCTCGACGTGTATATCCAAGCTTCGCCATTGGTGGCTGGCTTGGTCAACCATAGAAGAGCCTGGTGGTCAACAATGAACCAATAGTGGTGGTCGGCTGGGTTAGTCATTGTTCAGGTTTTGTTCAACATTCGCAAAGAATGAATGAAGCAAAACATGAATTTCAATCAACAACTATTTCTTTTATTTTGCATTGGGAGTTTATTTAATTTTTTAGTTTTTAGTTTTAGTTTGGGCCCAATAACTTAAACTTGATTAAATGAATTATGAATAAAAAAGAATTTTGGGCCTAAAATTATAAGATGGTAAAGATCAAATTATATTTTATAAGTTTTATATTTTTAAATGTATATATAAAAAATATAGATACAAAAAATTTTGGCCCGCAAAAATTACGTGCCCCGGCCGACGGTCCCCGGCGCTACCCTCCAGCCGGCCCTGATGGAGATCCATGTACAGTATACTACTGCTTAATGTATCCTAGCTAACTCGGCGCAGGCCTATAAACGGACCGGACATTTAGTGAAAAATCATGACCAATATATTCGTTTGTTTATGTTTGTTCATATTCGTTTACATATTAATAGAAAATAATTAAATATTGTTCGTATTTTACAAATTATATTACCCTAATATGTTTTTTATTCATCTGTGTTCATTTATGTTTGTGTGCGTTCTCTTAAGTATGTTTATGTATGTGTGTTTGTGTTCGTAAATCGTGAACTATTCGTTTACATTTTTAAATGAATGAGCACGAACATGTTCATTTTTAAACGAACAAACAGGAACGCAAATGTCTGGTTAAGTGTTCGTGTTCGTTCGAATAATTAATTTACAGGTCTACAAAATATTATTAGCATATAGATCGTCACAACTGTCTTCCCCCATTTAACCCTAACATCATATTCCACGAAAACTTGGATTTAATTGTTCATTTAACAACTAAGATCAGAGTCGTTACCTGCAATAAGAAGAAAAGGGAACGATTTGGTTATCGTGGCATGCGGTTGCAATACCAAATGAAACACTGTTAGAGTCCGGAACTATCATCGGGATGGGCGCATGGCGACAACAAGCGAATAAGAAAAATGTATTGTTGCAATCTTATTCCGTAATATCTTAACTGATTGGATCTACAGCAAGTGTTGATAATTTTAAGTGTTTAATGAGATCATTTTATATCATTAGGATTTACTGAATGACCAAACGAAAATCCGAATAAGCTTTGTTACTAGTTTGAGGTTCAGAGCACAACATCGTTAAGATTAATCTGATTTTTAACTTTAACAAAGAACAAATCAATAGTTCAGTATGATGATTTATTACCTATATTTTTACCTTTAACAAAGAACAAATCAATAGTTCAGTATGATGATTTATTACCTATAAAATACACTATTCGGTATTTTTTTTCCCTGTGTGAACTATATACATAAACACAAATAACAAAAGCGGTAAAATAAATTAAAGTGGAGATGCGGGGAATCGAACCCCGTGCCTCTCGCATGCAAAGCGAGCGCTCTACCATATGAGCTACATCCCCATGTTGATAGCAATTAATGTACGGTTATAAAAGATGTTCAAATAATACCATTAAAAGCGCTCTTAAAATTCGTTCATTCTTTCATATTCATTTATATATGGATACTTGACGTGACGTCTTCTCTTAAAATAAAACCATTAAAAGTCCGACTTTTAGTTTGATTGTCTACATTAATGTTTTGTTTTGATAATTGGATATTGCATTAGTTATACACACGTGTATTAAAACAGTATTAGAAAATTAGAATAATGCATGTACAGAACAATGTTTAAAAATTAAAAATATACGCCTTCATCTTTAGTTTACAAGATTTGAAATTTACGTACCGAACTCCTTGATATCCAATCGACCGGGACAAACTTAACTAACACAATTAAATTGAGAGTCTTGGGATTATATATTTAATTAAAAACTTATATTATTAATACAACATCATGAATAAAAAATCTCTGTCTGCAGTCTTTCACCCATTATATTAAGTACAACCTAAACAAAAAGTTCAAACGTTCAAAAGTGTATTGTCGACACCATTTATAATTATGCGTAGCAAAATAACACCTTTCTATATAATGCATTAAACTTTATAAATTTTCATCATCACGTCACTAACTTGCAACAAATCCGTAACATGTCAACATCCTTAGACCGTCCGTAATCGGCTTGTGAGCCGGTGTTTTGAGCCTAAAACATAGCCCCCCCCCCCCCGGGTTTTTGAGTTGGTTTTTTTATCGAGTGTTTTTAGCATAACGTTGGTTGGCACGGATTCTAAACACATGGCCGTTAAAACAACGGCTATATTAAAAAAACAAAAAAAAAACAAATTTTTTTCCTATATAATTCATCCACGGGCGATTGCAAGTGCGGTTTTGCTCACGACAAATTACATGAGTTCTTTTCGTTCTCCTCCATCACCGGTTACGTAAAGAGCATATATTGACAAGACCGCTTGGCTGCGAACGCTCGTTTGATGGCATAACTTCGATAAGTTGCCGACATACAAGAACCCGGAGATTTTTAAGCGTCGATTTCGGATATATAAACGTTTATTTTTGCGCATTGCCGAAGATTTGGAGCGCGAGTTTGATTACTTTAAGCAAAAAACCGGACGGTCGACGGACGCTAGGATTTACCGCAGTCCAAAAGGTTACTTTGGCTACACACGTGCTCGCCTACGGAAACACGACCGACATCAATGACGAGTACTTAAAGACGACCGATAAAACAACCCGAGACACATTGGAGTATTTCTTCTACGGTATATTTCAATTTAAAATATATATATAAACCACTTGTAGTTTTTTTTAAATAGATTTAATTAATTATTTTATATATAAATAATAAAGATGTATGTTCCACGTTGTCTAAGAACACCATATTGTAACGATATAGAACGGATTTACGAGGCGCATGCAAGAGTTCATGATTTACCTGACATGATCGAGAGTATAGATTGTATGCACTGGGAATGGGCTAACTGTCCAACCACATGGCGATGTCAGTACACACGAGATGACCAAAAAGGACCAACAGTCAGTCTTCAGGCGATTGCTTCATACGCCTTTGGATTTGTTCGGCCTTCTTCAGTGTTGCCGGTTCCAACAATGATATAAACGTCTTGGAACGATCACCTGTGATGGAGGGTTACATCTCCAATACCATTCCCATCGCTTCGTTTTGGGCTAACGATAACTATTACTGACACGGTTACTATTTGGGTGATGAGATATATCCGGAGTATGCGATTATCGTGAAAACATGTAGAGACCCGATCATTGAAAAAAGAGATTATTTTAAGAAAGTGCAAGTGTCTTCACGAAAATAAATCTAGAGGTGTTTTGGGGTTCTTCAACAACGTTGGCATTTTGTTAAAAACCCATGTCGTCTATGGTTGTTGGAAAGAATGAAAAGCGCTATGTATACGCGTATCATATTGCATAACGTGATTATTTAAGACGATGGTCGCGCAATATGTCCAACTTATATACCGGACGATGATCCACCACCGAATCCAACAACTTTGGAGCAGAGATTAGAAAACACGTATTTTGTGCGTTCAAAAGAAATACATAATGCTCTTAAGGTGGATTTGGTCCGACATGCTTGGATGTTTCGGCGCCTTTCGGGTTAAAATGAACTCGAGGACGAGGGCAACGGTGAATACGAAGACGAGTTCGATGATGATGATGAAGACGAAGACGACGGCGACGGTGCTATTGAAGACGAGGAGACAAAGACAAGGACAAGGGAGTCGGGTAGTTTTTTTATTTTAATGTAATGTTTGTTTATTTAATGAAATATTATTTGTTTAGTTTAAATTTAAAGAAATAGAAATGCAGAAAAGAAAAAAATGATTGAGTAATGATTGCTGCAGAGTTATGAGGAGAATTATGACTACACCAATATTTTGCAAAATGTTGGAATGCTGACTGGGAGTTCATGACTTGAAATGCGTGAATGCATGACATTATGACTACACATGATCTGAGACTATTAGATTAAAGTTTCTTTTCTAGTATCATAAACAGTAACTACTTTATCACATATAAAAATAAATGAGTTTACAAGTTGAAGGAATCTATATGAGTCTAAGTTCAATGCCTTGAATAATAAGTCCTCTAGCAATATTTTCACCACAACTCATCAATTTAATATTCATCAAAATATTTTTGGTTGTAATAGCATTTTGGATTTGAAATTCCCAAATTTGTACTTCCATCCAACCATCATTCCTTTGTTGCGGAAGACCTTTTATTTCCGGCATATTGAGTGGGTTGTGTGTGTTTTGATCAGCCTTTGGTCTAATTACCGGGGTTCGAGGTCTTACTAAATATATATAATAAATATTATCTCCTAAACCCAAATAATCTTTATCCTCCACTTTCAAAGGAGCCTCCCATCCGGATTAGTGTTTTGAAAATTTGTAGACAAGATAAGTTGCATATGTTGTTTGAGATGATAGTAGCTGAGACTGGATTTTGCCGTTAACTTCAAGTTGCCTCCAAAGAGCCACTTGAATGGCTTCTCCAAATCTGAAAAAATAAATCATCTTAATGTAAAAAAGAAAAGATAGAAAAGAAATTGTCCGCATGTTTTTGCATCATTTTTTATGTAAGAATTAAGATTCAAGAAAAATGGAGAGAAAATATTAAAGAACCTTGATTCTGGCAAAGATATCCAATACGGGACCTTCCTGCCTTTTGTGCAAGTCGCTCGTGATGATAACATATGACATTTCTTCCCATTTTTGTCACAAAAAAACCACTATAAAACAATAATAAATGTATGTAAGTACTTGTTTAACAATACAGAAAAGCTTCCATTGAACCATATTCATAGGATTCGCAACAACTACACATGAGAAAAATTAATGGAAGCAAATAATCATTCTTATCAAAGTTACCTCTTGACCATCATTGATTAATAACCCTTCGCGAATAATTGAGTATGCCTCCTTCTTTGTTGTCCATTGAACCCAATTTTTCAAACATTTCAGTATGTCTTCATAATCAATTGGCAAAGTTTCTTCCCAATTTGTATAACAATCTGAATCTAATATGGGATGATTCTGATCTAAATGTTCCACCTGTAGAAGAACATATATTAGACTTTGATCAAATGACTAATATGAAAGTGACTATCAATATCATTATGCTTGTTGTATTCAATACCAAATTTTTTTATTTAAAAAACTAGGTGAGCTACATGGGCTGGAAATTATTACATTATAAATAATAATACATGTATATGAATAACATCTTACTTTCTCTAAGGGACGAAACTCAATGCCTTCCACTTCTATGAAATCATAAAAATAACTAAAGCCGTCAAAAAGAATTTCAAGATCAACGATTCTATGGTCACTAGTAAAGTGATACATTTCACACATCCACCATCCATCGTCTCTCTCACACCCAAGGTACGAAATTGAAGTTTTGGTCTCTCCTTGTAATTTGTACTTGATGGATAACACATTCATGAGGTTTTGTTACCTTCTTTGGGTGTGTAAACTTGAACACAAAGTTTACCGCGTATGTGATTAGTGGTGTCAAGAATTGAGTTTTAACATGTGCTTTGACGCTCCCATTCTTATAACGATATGGGCCCATGACAAATCTGCATGAATGGTGTTACACAAGTGAATTGTAAATTGAATCAAAGATGAAGCGAAGAACACTTTACAGAAACAAAATACAAAGGAATCAAGAAAAATG
Source organism: Bidens hawaiensis (assembly GCF_021521415.1). NCBI lineage: Eukaryota > Viridiplantae > Streptophyta > Magnoliopsida > Asterales > Asteraceae > Bidens > Bidens hawaiensis. The sequence goes on along the minus strand of NW_027493004.1, from coordinate 33,746 downwards.
AAAAGTAAACCCTAATTACATGTTCTTCCCCTTTTATCAGCTTCTAACGACTTACTATCAAACTAACTTTTAGAATAGACAATTCTGGACCTGTAGTTTGCTTCACTTAACAGTTTTAACCAAAAAAACTGTAAACTCTAGTATATTACACAAGCAGTCCATGAAGTCATTATTAGTTGACATTATACCATAATCCTTCAACAATATCCACCTTGGTATCCTTCAAGAAAGATTAAATTTTGAACCTGGTAACACTTCGGTAAGCATATCTGCTGCATTCTCCAAAATGTCAACTTCTTTAGCCTTAAATATATCTCTTATAAAATGTAATTTGACATTTTGTGCTTGATTCTTTCATGGTATATCTGATTCTTGGTCAGCTGAACTGCAACCTGATTATCACATACACAACAAGAATAACCAAACTACCCCTGAGTTCATATATAAATCCTTTTAGCCATAGACTCTCCTTCGCAACCTTTGTTAACGCAACATACTCAGCCTTTGTTGTTGATAAGGTGCTTTCCAACTTTGTTGTTGATAAGTTCATATATACTCAGCCTATGCTGAAAAGATGATTTCCAACTTACCGAAGATCCCCACACAACAAAGGCAAATCATGTCATATATCTACCTCTGTCTAGATCTTTTGCAAAGTCCGAGTCTAAATAACCAACAATCTCATCCAAAAACTTCCTGCCAAATTCAAGCCCAAACTCTCTAGTAGCCTTTAGATATCTCAATATCTATTTTACTACACCCCGATGAGTTTTCCCCAGATTAGCTACATACCTGCTCACCAAACTCACTTCATAATCTATATCAGGCCTTGTGTAGACCATAAGGTACATTAAATTTCCAGCACCTTGGCATAAGGAATCTTTTGCATATATTCAATATCAGCTTATGTAGGAGAATCCTTATTAGACAACTTAAAATGTCAAGCCAATGGCGTAGTCACTATTTTACCACTTTCTACCATACCAAAGTTTGATAAGATATACTTTATATAAGCACTCCCAGTCAAATATTGTAGCTTGATACTTATCCCGGATAATCTCCATACCTAGGATCCTCTTTGCCTCACCCAAATCTTTCATATCAAACTCTTGTTTCAACAAATCTTTTGTCTCTTGAATAATATGTTGATCTTGACAAGCAACCAACATGCCATCTACATATAACAATAGATAAACATATTTTTACTTTTCATACTCCTTAAAGTATACACAACTATCATACTTGTTTCTCATGAATCCATTAGACACCATATAATCATCAAAGCTAAGATACCATTGCCTTGTGGATCACTTCAAACCATACAATGATCTCAGCAACAAGCAGGCTTTCCCATTATGCTTCTCAACCTCAAAACATTGTGGTTGAGCCATGCATATCTTTTCATCTAGATTTCCATGCAAGAAAGCTGTTTTGACATCTAATTGTTCCAACTTCATACCTCTTTAAGCAGTTAAAGCAAGTATAACTCTTATAGATGAATGTTTTACCATAGGAGAAAATTTTTCATTATAGTCTATCCATGTTCTTTTGTTCTTTGGGTAAACACTTTTGCCACCAACCTAGCCTTGAACCTGTGTGGATCTCCTGCTACACCTTCTTTGATCTTGTACACCCACAAGTTTATGATCTTCAGCCATGTCTACTAACTATTAAGTATTATTTTTATGCAAAGACTCCATCTCCTCTTGCATAGTCTGGATCCTTTTTTCTTTACACACAGAATTAATAGCCTCAATGTATGATGATGGTTCATATATACTTTCTTCCTCTACGTTAAAAACAAATGCAGATATAACGTCACCTTTCATGTACCTGAAATGAGCTTGTATGTGTCTTCCAGTTATACTCCTAGCAAAATAATAACCACTATATCCATTATAACCCTTAGTATCACTAACAGATTCATTTGTGTTCCCCTATTCATATATACTTGTAACAGGTTCCACCTCAAGTTGTACCCCATTATCAACACTATGATCAACCTCAGTAATCTTCAATTTACCCACTACATCTTTGTACATAACACTTTCCTTGAACACCGCATTTATGCTAATTATTACTCTTGGACTTCCATCATCAAGTCTCTATAACTTGTATCCTTAAACACCATCAGGATAACCAAGCATGATACACTTTTGAGCTCTTGGTTCTAATTTAAGCTAGATAATGTAAGAATAAGCAAAACGACCAAAATTTCTCATGTGATCATAACTATGCTTCTCAACGGACCATCTCTCCATGGGCATCATCATATTAATTACACTAGATGGTGACATGTTTACAATGTATGCAATAATCTTTACAGACTCAACCCAAAAATCCTTAGGCATCCCTGCTGTAATAATCATCCACCTCACATTTTAAAGCAATGTTCTATTTATCCTCTCAACTAGGCCATTTTGTTTAGGAGTACCAGGAATGGGCAAATGCCTAGCTATACCCTTAGTTTTGCAATAGCTATTAAACAACTGCTACAAAACTCTAAGCCATTGTTAGTTCTCAGTTAGTTGACTCTTTTTTCAGTTTGAGTCTCAACCAGAGTTGCCCACTCCTTGAACATGTCATACACATCAGACTTGTTCTTGAGTATATACACCCATACTCTTCTACAATAGTCTTTATAATGGATAGGAATTAAGAAGCTCCGCCTAAAGGCTTGAACTTAGTGGGTCCCTAACAATATGCATGGACATAGTCCAAAATACCCTTGGACTTATGAATCCCATTAGAAAACTTAACCCTTTTAGTCTTCCCTAGAATACAGTTTTCATATGACTCTATCTCACAACTAGACATATCTTTGATAACTTCTTGTTTCTTTTAACTCCATTAACCCCAATTCACTCATGTGACCAAGTTTGACATGCCATAATTTTGCCATATTGGCTGTTTTACCATTGGCCACATAAATAGTTCCAACTACGGCTTTACCATCTATTAATACATAGATATTCTCTCCTATAGACCTTGACATCACCACCATTGATCCTTTTATCACCCTGGCTGTACCATTATTCAAACTTTTAGAATAACCATTTCTTTCAAATGTTCCTAAGGATATTAAGTTCTTTGTTAACTCAGGAACATACCTGCGTTAGACAACTCAACCTCAGTTCCATTGCCCAAACTTAATGCTACAATAACATAACCTTTAATCGTACAAGTTCTATGAGCTTTACCATACCAAGATCTTCATACTTAATAGGCTTAAAACATTCAAGAACATGGGTCTTATGGCATGAACACCCAGAATCCATAATCCAACTTCCTATGTCATCACCACTAGATATTACACACACTTTAGAACTTTCATAACCATATAAAGGATCTTTAGAGGAATTACATTGACCCTTAAAAGAACCAGTATCAGGCTTCTTCGTGTTTCTTTCATGACATTATCTTTTAAAGTGTTTATCTAAAATGCAGATGAAACACATTCTTTTTTACTTTACACTTAAATCTTGATGGAACCTTGGTGTTAAACCCTCTTTGATATAATCTTCCCCTAACATATAACCCATCACAACCATCTTCTTGGTTATCAAATTTCTTGTTGAGTTCTTTGGAATTAAAAGCTGCAAGGACATCTTCCATGGACAAAGAATCTCTCCCGTATGTACATGAGAGTGTCCATTAAATGTTCATAGGATGAAGGTAATGAAGTCAGGAATATGATGGCTTGATATTCATCATCTAACTCCACCTTAATGTTTTCCAAATCAAGAATCAATTTATAAAATTCGTTTGTGTGACTTTCTAACGATTTACCAGGAGTCATATGAAAAGGTGTAGTGTCTTTTCTTCAAATACGATCGATTGGCCAAAAACATGGTCATATACATAGTCTATAACTTTGACCAAATTCCGGTCGCGTGAGTTCCTTTGACACCTCACGAAGAACACGATCACCAAGACTCAAGATGATCGTTGAATGTGCCTTTTCCAGTATATCCTTTCTCTTCTTATTAGTTAATCCCTCTAGCATATTTGGTTCTCCCAACATAGCATTGGAGATACCAAGATGAACCAATAGGGCTCTTATCTTCACCCTCCAGAGCGAGAAATCGTTTCTCCCATCAAATTTCTCATGTTCGAACTTCACTGAAAGCAAACTTGATCGTGACTGTAGAATTACAAACAATTTAATTTTGGATCGAGTGAACGAAGCTCTAATACATTTGTTACACAAGTGAATCGTAAAATTGAATCAACGATGAAACAAAGAACACTTGTTTATTGATAAATTGATAAGCAAAAGCTTTACAGAAACAAAATACAAAGGAATCCGTAAAAATGAAAAGTAAACCTTAATAACCTAATTACATGTTATTCCCCTTTTATCTTCTTCTAACGACTTACTATCAAACTAACTTTCAGAATGGATAATTTTGGTCCCTATAGGCTATAGTTTGCTTCAGTTAACAGTTTTAACCAAAAAATCTATAAACTCCAGTATATTACACAAACAGTCCCTGAAGTCATTATTAGTTGACATTATACCATATATCCTTCAACAAATGATACAGAGCATGTTACATTGTGTTTCTACATTCTCAAAAGCTAGAAAGAGAAGGGTGAAGTTACCTTAAGTTATATTCAGATGAACGTGGATCACTCTTAAGTACATTTCGAATTGAATCCAAACATTCTGCAAATGATATCATTTCACAATGTTCTCCCTTCTTGTTTAATGAAAACCACTGTACGCCGGTTAAACAACTTCAAGTTAGTTGAATGAAATGATTTTACATTTTATATACAAAAATATCTAAAGCAGCGGCTTATAGACATAGCAACTAATTACCGTTTTGCCACCATTAAGGAGGACCCCTTTGGACAAAAGTTTTCTTAATTCACATTTGGAATTGTAGTTCAAAGGAGGTTCTGCAGTCGTAGTCATCTCTTCGTAGTTAAAAAGCGGTTTCCATTCGCTAAACTCTTGACTTTCGAGTGCGGTCTCAAGTTCTTTTACAACCTCAGCCATCTTAGGCCGATCCTCACGGAATACCTTCAAACATCGATATGCAATGTCTGAAAATGCTAATAAACAACTCTGATCCATTGGTTGAATGGCCGGATCTTTAAAGATGATATCGTTTAGTTTATTTTGCTCATAGCTTTTAATCCATGTGGGCACTAAAGTTTGTGGGACATGATCATTGCTATATGTATAGCATAGTGCCCCACATAAAACTTCGAATAAGACCACACCTAAAGAGTATACATCTGACTCTTTTGTTAGGGTGTGCGTCATTGCATAATGTGGGTCACTGTACCCAAGGGTACCTGCTGCAATGGTGACAATAGTCGAGTGTTTCTCATTAGCTAGGCCTAATATTGATAGCCCAAAATCAGAAACTTTAGAATTCCATTGGTTGTCAAGTAGGATATTAGCACTCTTTATATCACAGTGGATAACTCTTTGGTGTGTCCCCTTTGGATCATGAAGGTAACTTAGTCCCTTAGCAATTCCAAGGCATATCTTGAGACGTTGTGTCCAAGAGAGTAGAGAGGAATTCAAGTGGCGGTCAAGGCTTCCACGAGACGCATGCTCATAAGCAAGGATCATCTCATCCTCTTGGTAACAGAATCCCATAAGAGAGATGAGATTTGGATGCCTGTAACGAGAAAGCATTGTGATCTCTTTCACGAACTCAGGTATTCCTTGCCCATGCCTACGATCCAGACGCTTAATAGCAACCATGCTTCGCCCTTTAGAGTGAAACAATTCTCCTTTATAAACTTTACCAAAACCACCACATCCAATATAGTTGTTCTTGTCGCCGAAGTTGTTGGTGGTTGATTTTATCTCCTCTAGTTGGATCATAAGATCTTTAAACTGCTTCAAGAATGACTCCATATATTGGAGATCAAATGATTTTGTAAAACTAACAAAATATTCCAACTTCCAAGCAATTGTAAGTGACAGCAGACGTGTAAAGAACCAACAAAAAGGTGCCTGTAACCTCTCTAATTAAAACATTGAACTGACAAATGGTTAAGATTTATGAAGGATGTGAGAGGCAAGAAATTAGAAATGTATTACACCGCTTCAATGATACACATATAATTAAGAGTGCTGAAAGTGATTAACATAATCAAACAATGCATCGACGGTGTTGATCATTTCAACATATAGTTGGGACAACATGCTCAAAGTCAACCTCCATGTGTTTAGTTTTTGTGTTAGCTGATCTCATGATTTCATTAGAAAATAGTTTAATTCAAGATTAATAGACTAAATAATTTGTGGCTTTTTAGCTAGTTATCAAGTTGCATATAAAAATATGTGCAGAACTTAATCTTATGTGCAGAACTTACCTAATGAAGTTAGGATGTGATGGCCAAAGTCAGCCCTTTGTGTACCAGTCCAGATTCCCTGATCAAATTGCATATAAAAATATTTAAGTTCTAGCTTAGGGAATGAAAACGAACCCGACAAGTAAAAGTGAAACATTCAGGAAATGTATTCGGGTTGGGACCGGGTATATAAGATTAGTTTTAAAGATTTTCGCAGGCCTAAGACGGGTATGGAATTAGCCTATTAAATGATGTGCGATTACCTGAAACATGCATACATGTTTTCTTGAACCATACCCATTAGTCATTTTCTTTTTATTTTTAGTGTATTATGGTAATAGAATAATCTAGTTATTCCATGGCTTTTAGCTTTTAGATTTCTAATTTTCTTAGGTAACAAAATAATATAAATTTATAATAGTGAGAAATATATTCAACAAACTAGCGGTTATATCCAATACCCGATGAAGTATTAGATAGTTTTACAATTGGGTATGGAATGGAGATTAGCAATATCTGTCCTAAACTTATCATCCGCATTCCAGCTATTATAGTGTAAAAAATATGTAGGTGGTTACCATGTCTTTTTAAATGGCATTAATTGTACAATGGTAAGTCTGGTATTATAATTTTGAACAAACAGGGTTATATGACATACTTTTCCATATACTCGTATTGATGAACATTTTGATTTGGCTGTTGCTTTAGATACACAACACCTCCAGTTTTGCATATCACCTTAAGTCGATACATATAACCAATCGGTGCTATGTAGATGGTATGTTAATAGCATGCCCTTCAAATCACCTAGCAATTTGCATGCAGCGAGTTATATCTGAAAACGTTTTATTTGCATGATGAGCCGCCTGTCAGAGTTCAATTTGTAAAAATAATCATGAAAAAGTAGAAATAATAAAGTAAAAGTGGAGATGCGGGGAATCGAACCCCGTACCTCTCGCATGCGAAGCGAGCGCTCTACCATATGAGCTACATCCCCTCGTTGATTGGTAAACCACTAACCAGATTCATTACCGTATTCTCTGTTCCATACACTATATAAATAAGATTTGATTTCCAAGTTTCACTCTCTATTCAAACACGTTTATGTTAAATACTGCATAGTTTTGTAAACACAGACTAAATTAAAGTTTGGTCATTTAAACTATTGCTAATGATTGACTAGGTCTCTAGGAAAATGACTAGGGGTGGCAATAAAACCCAAGTCCGACGAGTATAATCTAAACATCTGGGACGTGTATTGAATTGGGTATGGAAGTAAATAGGATTACATTTTAAAATTTTTCTCAGGTACGGGATTAGGTCAGCCCGATTACCCGAAACCATATATTTGTTTACCCAAAATATATACCCGAATCATAAACCCGGATAATTTATTTTTTATTTTATTTCCCCTTAATCCTTGTCTAATAAAAGCTTCATTTAACTAGGATCATTATATTAAAACATTAATTTTTTTTAGATATGTATTTAGTGATATTATTTATATTTAAATATATGTTATGAAATATGTACATAAATTTAAAAAAAATATATAATGATATTATCTATTTAAAATAATGTTTATATGTATGTAACGTATCACTTTTTATTTGTAATACTTGATATATAAATAAAAAGTACACAATAATTATAGTGATAAAAAGATATCTTTGGAAATCCTAATGGAAACTTCTTTTAACAAACTAACAGATATACCTGATATCTGACCGCTAAATACCTGACAAACACCCAACGAATATTGGGTTGCGTACGGGACACATTTCTACAAATAGATATGGGACTGGGATATTCAATACCTAGCCCATTATCATCCCAAAAGATGACTTTCATTTAGTGTATTTTATATCATAGTTTGTATGGCTTTTAGTTCATTAGATTGTTGTCAATCCAAAAGCTCGATTAAGTGGAAGCATGCGTGACGCATGTGAATGTATAACGGTAATTTCCACCCTTGTTAAAATAAATTAAAAAAAACTCAAAAATACTTGCCCGCACCCATCCACCACACTAGGGGCGTTCAAAGTCAGATATCCGTTAAGATAACTAAACAGATATCCGAATTCCAAAAAAAAAATGAAAAAATAAAATTAATCAATCCCCAATTTGAATCACATTCACAATCAATTTAGGAATACATCATACACAAATTTAAACTCTACAATAACTTACAAATTTAAACTCTACAATAACTTCAACTAACTTAACTTACATATTGTAGGGGTATGGTACTAAACCCGGCTTACGACCTTAATTTATTATGTCTGGCTTATTTTATGATATGGACTAATACAATATTATTGGGCTGAGGGGGTTTCGTGGAGGTAACCCTAACTGGGCTAGGCCTATTAGGGTACCATGATGGTGGCCATGAGGCTCCCTATATAAGGAGGTCTCCACCTCCTTATTAAGGGTTGTTGTTGTTGTTCTCAATAAGAGCCACCGCCATAACCATTTTTGTGTCTGTAAACAAGAGATCCTCGAGATTTCTTAGCAGTCGCCTCCACACCCCCCATATTTCTATGGCAGGTCTCGAACTACAGGAGAAGAAGATGAAGTCATGGTTCGTTTATCTCGAACACCGAGGAATATTGTCTTGGATCAGGTCAGATTCATTTCACGTTTCTTCATTGGCGCCATCCGTGGGACGGTAACGAACCACACCTCAATCTTCCCCGTTTCATGTCCAGATCTGTGTTTCTAGAGTGACGGAGGTTAGATCTGGTTCTAATTCCTTCAGATCTGATTCCGTTTGAGCAACAGTTACGTTCGATATTCTTGTTTCTCTCTAGATCTGCGTTCATACGCAATGGGTGCCGGATCCAGATCTGATTTTTCAGTGTTCAATGCTGGAATAAGTTCTAGATCTATAGTCAAAGCAAAAATTGGGTGTAAAAAAGGAATACACAGAATGACAGGCTGTGTACAGCCTCAAAATAATAGCCATCAAACCACTATGCGGGTCGAAAGACGAATCCATGCCGTTGGTTTTGCGCAAAAGACTCCGCCTCCTTCTTCTATTCAGCTCCGTCGGGGCTGTCTCCGCCATCAAGGCGCCATACATGTGCGTCGCCGCGGATCTGCACCGCGCGGCTATCCATGAGCCCTGGCGTGAATCAACATCGCGCGTCATTGCGGACCATATAAGCGCTCTGGCTTTCCAACACCACCACTGTGACGTCCATTCCGCGCCCATAAGCAACAGTGCGCCATCATGCATGTGCACAGTCGAACACCCCGATACAATATATGATCGCCACCGCAGATCGTCGCCGCGTCACCACGGAAGAACAACGCAACACGCATGTCTGCTACCGCGGCACAACACTCCGCCACTACGCATACACCACCGCGGTTCGATACACCGCCATCACGCATGCGCCACCGCGGTTCAATACTCTGCCACCACGCATGCGCCACCGCGGTTCGATACACCGCCATCACTATGCGCCACCGCGGTTCGATACACCGCCATCACGCATGCGCCACCGCGGTTCGATACACCGCCACCATACATGCGCACTGCCGAGGATCAAGACTTTGCAGCCATGCATGCGCGCTCGCGAGTCACGACTCCGCCGCCATGCATGTGCACTGCCAAGGATCAAGTCTTCGCTTCCATACGTACACTCCACCTATGGAAGACTTTGCCACCATGCATGCATGCGTCCCCGCAGATGAGCATTCCACCATTATGCATGCGCGCGCCGCGGATAATGCACTACCCCGCCATGCATGCACGCAGCCACGGATCAACATTCCACCTGTGGAAGACTTTGCCATGCATGCATGCGCGCCCGCGGAAACCACCATGCGAGTCGGAAGACGACTCCATGTCCTCGGTTTTACGCAGAAGACTCCGCCTCAATGCATGCGCGCCCGCGAGTAACCGCTCCGCCGCCATGCATGCGCGCCCGCGGAAACCACCATGCGGGTCGGAAGACGACTCCATGTCCTCGGTTTTACGCAGAAGACTCCGCCTCAATGCATGCGCGCCCGCGAGTAACCGCTCCGCCGCCATGCATGCGCACCGCGGATCAAAACCCCATGCGGGTTGGAAGACGACCCCATGCGGGTCAGAAATAGTACAATATGAGCTTGGAAGACGACACCATTCATGGACGCCGTGCTCCGACATAACAAACTCTGACCAAGGCGGGTCACCTGCAAGTTCCGCAGGTAAGCACCCAACCACCGTTCATGTGCGCCGATGGGTTTCAACAATACGTCACCATGCATGCGAGCTAAGGATCATCACGTCACCGTGCATGCATGCGTGTCCCGCTGATCAACTCTACGCCGCCATGCGTGTGCTTCCGCAGATGAACAATCCGCCGTCATGCATGCGCGCCATGCACATGTTGCACTCCACCGACATGCTTGCGCGCCGCTGCTGATAGTGCACTACGCCTTCATACATCATGCGCGCAGCCGCGCGTCAACACTTCGCCGCCATGCATGTGCACTGCCAAGGATCAAGTCTTCGCTTCCATGCATGCACACTGCCGAGGATCAAGACTTCGCCGCGATGCATGCACGCCCGCGAGTCACCACTCCGCCGCTATGCATGCGCACAGCCGCGGATCAACATTCCACCACCTATGAAAGATTCTGCTGCCATGTATGCGCATCCGCGGATCCTTAGTATGCCGCCATGCATGCGCGCCGCGAATCAGCATTCTGCTGCCATGTATGCGCATCCGCGAGTCCTCAATACGCTGCCATGCATGCGCACCCGCGAATCCTCACTACGCTGCCATGCTTGCGCGCCGTGAATCAACATTCTGCTGCCATGTATGCGCATCCGCGGATCCTTAGTATGCCGCCATGCATGCGCGCCGCGAATCAGCATTCTGCTGCCATGTATGCGCATCCGCGGGTCCTCAATACGCTGCCATGCATGCGCACCCGCGAATCCTCACTACGCTGCCATGCTTGCGCGCCGTGAATCAACATTCTGCTACCATGTATGCGCATCCGCGGATCCTTAGTATGCCGCCATGCATGCGCGCCGCGAATCAGCATTCTGCTGCCATGTATGCGCATCCGCGGGTCCTCAATACGCTGCCATGCATGCGCACCCGCGAATCCTCACTACGCTGCCATGCTTGCGCGCTGTGAATCAACATTCTGCTGCCATGTATGCGCATCCGCGGATCCTTAGTATGCCGCCATGCATGCGCGCCGCGAATCAGCATTCTGCTGCCATGTATGCGCACCCGCGAATCCTCACATACCACGGGTCACTAACGCGCAACCGCGGATCAAATCTGACCTCCGCGGGTCATGGCGAGAAACTCCAGCAGCTTAAGTACAACCTCTGCGAGTCACAAGAAAGCTTCCGCGGGTCACGTGTACGCTCTGAGCAAAGAAATGGGCCGGTCAGGTTCGGCTCCCGAAGACCAAGTTAATGCCCCGACACGATCACCGCGGGTAACATAAGCGTTTCAGAAGGTGAACTTCAACCCGCGGGTCGTTTATACTCTTTCGCTGATCAATTCAAGTTTCGCGGGCTGCAAGAAAAGTCTGGCGGGTACACCCCACGACTTTCGCGGATTATGCAAAAGCTCCGGGCAAAATCACGGCGGGTCATTTCCACCTCCCGCAAACTTTTTGTACGCTCCAGAATGCAAATATAGTTCCAAGAACCAAGTGCAAGCTTTGACACTCTAAAACACTCCCGCGTATTATGTAAGCATTCCCGCATGCACGTTCCTGCGGGCCAACCCCGTTCATTGAGGGTCACTTATAAACACCGCGGGTCACTAATGCACTCCGGATAATGTACTATGGCTTCCGCAAAACTTCTGCGGATCAAATCCGGTGATTGCGGTTTACATGCAGACCAAATCCGGCCACACGCGGGCTCCGGAGGGATACCCGCGGGTCACTAATGCAAAACCGCGGATCAAATCCCGCTACTGCGGATTATTAGCGGGTTCAGGCGGATCAATTCCGCCCACACATGCGGACTCCAGAGGGATACTTGCGGGTCAAGTAAAATCTCTTGCGAGACAACCTCGGGTCACTTACGCGCAGCCGTGGATCAAATCTGGTCACTGCTGGGTCATACGCGGGTTCAGGTGGATACGCTCCGACAATCATGAGCTACATACGCATCAAGGAAACTGATCATCGCGGGCCGCATGCGTTGTTTTTCTGCTGTATTATTCTCTTCATCTTCTCAAACCTGCAAATTCAAGCAGGACCTTATTTTGCTTCGACATACCATCTTCGGTAAAGGTATTCTGTAACTCATATTTTTTAAGCTAAAAAGTGATGGGTAGGCATGTCAAATTGTGCGTGGTATCTTGCAAATCATCTTAACTTAGATGTTTGTCAGTATCATGTGAAGGCCACCATAGTCTTACAAATATTTGGAATTAATTTCCAATTTTTCACAAAGAACCCACGTACTTTGAGGTCTTATTTATTATGATTCAATGTAACAAAACAATGTTTTGGATATTTACATTCTAATCACTTATTTTTCAACAAGATAAAACAGAAGGTGATTTCAATTATGAAAGACCCTGATTATATGGTGCAAGTTACTAGAAAAGTAAGTGAATTTCTTTACAAGTTTTTAACAATATACTATTAAAAACACGAGGTTGTTCAAAGTCATGTCTTCACACGATTTCCATTTTTATTAATAAACTAATCTTACATACTTGTTTATGAAATGAAATGGACGATGTCAAAGACTTTACTAATAAACGTGTGTATTACCAAATCTTTGGGACGATTATTAGTAAATATGACTATAAATGATTATTTAATCTCATATGACACCTCAAAACAACAAATATCACTTTTATACATGATATAGAATGTTGTTCATACTCATCCGCGCATGTTTATTATTACTTTAATGCTACTAACATTATTTAGCAGCAATGAACTAGGGGAGTATCATGGTATATCACCATTACATTAGCGGATGGAAGACGTCCAAATATTAGGTTGGGCACACCTCATAATCCGCCCGAGGATGGGAACCTTAAAATACACCCACATGGCCACGCGCCAAACATAAAGGTCAGGAGCCTAATAATATCCCACATGGCCACGCGCCAAACTTAAAGGTTGGGAATCCTCATAAACCCATAGGCCACGCGCCAAACTTAAAGGTTGGGAATCCTTATAAACCCACATGGCCACGCGCCAAACTTAAAGGTCGGGAGCCTAATAATATCCCACATGGCCACGCGCCAAACATAAAGGTCGGGAGCCTAATAATATCCCACATGGCCACGCGCCAAACATAAAGGTTGGGAGCCTAATAATATCCCACATGGCCACGCGCCAAACATAAAGGTCGGGAGCCTAATAATATCCCACATGGCCACGCGCCAAACATAAAGGTCGGGAGCCTAATAATATCCCACATGCCCACGCGCCAAACATAAAGGTCGGGAGCCTAATAATATCCCACATGGCCACGCGCCAAACATAAAGGTCGGGAGCCTAATAATATCCCAAACGGCCACGCGCCAACGTAGGTTGGGCACACCTCATAATTGGCCCGAGGATGGGAACCTTGTAATACATCCACTTTTAGTTGATATGTTTTTGCAGGTTCGGCTACAAGTCGCACAAGCACCTATGACATTGTTATTATTATCTGGCCGTTTGTGCCTCCATTATTATTTTGAAGACAAGCCGGGATAGTCATCCTGTGTAGAAGAGGCCAGTCATTATCATCATATTATAGCTCATAAGCCGCAACTCGCGCATGCTTCATTATTTTATAGCTCGTAAGTCGCCTCGCGCGCAAGCTTCATGATTTTTATAGCTCGTAAACTGCCTCGCGCGCAAGTTGCATTACATTATTATCGAGATGCGCACTCTATCTTTTATCAGGCCCCGCGCCACTATTGTTATGATGCGTGCTATATCTTATTCATGCCAGTGCACCATTATTATCATAAGGATCACAACATGTCACCATCATGGAGAAAACCTCTCAAAACTCAAAGACAATAAAGACAAGGCCGAAGATAGGGGAAAAAACCGCCTCATATCCTAACACACCTTATGAACTCCAGCGCTCCACCTAAACGCTTGCACGCCTAGGAGCAACACTGGACTTGGGGGGCTTGTAGGGGTATGGTACTAAACCCGGCTTACGACCTTAATTTATTATGTCTGGCTTATTTTATGATATGGACTAATACAATATTATTGGGCTGAGGGGGTTTTGTGGAGATAACCCTAACTGGGCTAGGCCCATTAGGGTACCATGATGGTGGCCATGAGGCTCCCTATATAAGGAGGTCTCCACCTCCTTATTAAGGGTTGTTGTTGTTCTCAATAAGAGCCACCACCATAACCATTTTTGTGTCTGTAAACAAGAGATCCTCGAGATTTCTTAGCAGTCACCTCCACACCCCCCATATTTCTATGGCAGGTCTCGAACTACCGGAGAAGAAGATGAAGTCGTGGTTCGTTTATCTCGAACACCGAGGAATATTGTCTTGGATCATGTCAGATTCATTTCACGTTTCTTCACATATTTTTGCCAAAATCATTCAGATTTTGCCAAATCATTTGAAATATATTGAAACTTTAAGAGCCTTGAATATACAAATTTCAAAGTGTAATAAAGAGAAATCAGATATCTAATACTTGATGCAAGGCTTCTTAGTGGAAAAACTTCCAGCATAGTGTTGTCGTGGTCGACGAAAGTGATTGCAGAGATGGAGAGCCGCGTATGTTTTTTTTAGATCTAGATTTTCATTACTTCAATTTCATATATGTTTTTAGTTTATAAAATAAAATTAAAAAAATATAAAATATAATATTTCGGATATCCCAAATTAACTATCCAAAAAATCCCAGAATTGTTATCCGAATCCGAGTCCGAATTTCGGATATCTCGGATACGGATTTGGATTCAGATTTTTAAACCCTACACCACACTTTGGTGTAATTACATATATATATAACATAGTATAATTACACTTGTATATATAATCACATTTGTATGCAACCATACAAATGTGATTATATATACAAGTGTAATTATACTATGTTAATTGCATACATGATTTACATAGCACACTTTTTTAGTTTATACGTTAAACGAGAATTCGAATTCGTTCTTCTTTTTTGCAATTTGGGCTTCAAACTAAATAATGAGCACCCCTAATGAAATAAAACAGGTTACTGTCAAAGCAAACCACCTTTAACGAAAACAAAAACAGGTTTAAAATGAACATATAGCTTTTTCACAGGCACGATTGATTACAATCTTAAACTCAATTCAACAGAAACCGGTAAAAAGCGACCAGCGAACACCATCATTCCGTTACAAGAAGAAAAAAAAGGCATAGAAAATCTAAATCCAAAGCGCACACTTTCTGCACAGACATTAGAAAAGTTACTCCATACGCGAGTGATCATCAAATCAGTGGTTATATCTGGCCCATGGGGGTCCAGGCCTATGCTGGCCTGCACCATTTCTTCTTCCACTCTGATTCTGCTTCGGCTGCTGCCCTGCTGTGTTTCTTCTTCCACTCTGGTTCTGCTTCTGCTGCTGCTGTTGCATCCTTTGCTCTTTCATGTTTGCAAATAACGAATCCAGTGTCTGAGTCTTCTGCTTTGACACCACTTTCACTTGTTTCTGCATAAATTACAAAGTAATCCGTCACTGTCACGTTCACATAGACGTGTATTCTTCTACTTGCAAATTTTAGATTTTAACCGTACGAATAAATATAGTACCTTGACAGCAAAGCCACCATTGTTTTTAGCTGGTCGAGTCACACCCCTGCAACACGAATTAAAAATCATCGGAAAAAAGGCAACAGATAAAATACCTTGCAGCTACCATCAATCAAAATCATCAACCACTGCTTGCACACATCGTGAAAAGAGCCACCATAGCACTTACCATTAATCAATTTAATGAAACCGTAAATTGAAAACAAACCAAAAACAAACCAAAAACAAACAAAGGAAAGTTTCAAAGCAGCTTTGTAATTCACTCAAATATGCAGTCAAAGAGGATAGCAGGTACACCCCTATATACTAAAAACCATGTTGAATCAAGAAGCTAGGAACATCATGATCTCCATGCTGGTCATGTCCTGTATTTAAATAAAGGATCTCCTAAACAACTTCCAAAACTTCAGTTTGTATGGCACATAACCAGACTTTCCAAATGATGATTCGCATAACACATGTTAATACAGCTATAAAACTTCCTCTAGCCTTCACAGCATGTTTACACAACCATTAAGCTCCTCTAGCTTTAACGACCGACATGTTAATACAGCTATTAGAGTATTAGGCCCCCTATTTTACAACATGCTATTACAACTATTGAGCTCTCTCTAACCTTCACAACACGCTGATACAGCTATTGAGCTTCCTCTAACCTTCACAACATGTTTATACAGCTATTAGGCTTCCTCTAGCCTTCACAACATGTTTATACAGCTATTAGGCTTCCTCTAGCCTTCACAACATGTTAGTACAACTACTATTAAGCACCCTCCAACCTTAACAATATGTTAATACAGCTATTAAGCTCCCTCTAACCGTCACATCATGCTAATACAGCTATTAAGCTCCCTCTAATCTTCACAACATGATAGACACAGCTATTGAATTCCTTCTAACCTTCACAACATCAAATGGGATCCATCATGGTCCTTGAGAAAAGTGCACTTTCTCAAAAAGAGCCTTGGATGATTTCGACTTAGTTCTACAAACCATATCCAAGTGCACTTAAGACACATTTTATCATCAGTGACATTAGTTGAGATCTCCTTAAATGAAGTCCGGAATACATGCTGCTATGTTTTATTTAGCACAAACTCTACACAAAACATGATGTCATACAGACACTTATGGATATGTGTTCTACAAGCATGTGTCAAAATAATACTTCAAAATAACTTCTCCATATATATGCAAAAAAAATAGGCCAATAAACATCAATATGAATGTTTCATATATGACCAAGAATCATATTATTTAATTGTCTTGGGGCCACTGATTGTAGACATTCTGCTGACTTTCCCAAAAAAACACTGCTTTTTTTATACACCAAATCCAGAAAAGAGGCCCCATGATGCAAGTTAACCAAATGAAGACAAAATGACTTGAGAAAATTTACTCCCCGACGACACATTAAGATATTCAAACTTAGCACGTAATAGTTCTTTCAAAGCGCCAGCGCTTAGTGGTTTTAATCAATCAAAACTTCCACTCAAGCCCAAATCAAAAAAGAGAATCTTTTTCACAGATGGGGGTTTCAAGTATGTAACTGATAAGCACATGGCTAAGTCAATGATTAAGTAGAAAACCCTCAAATTACCTGCATTTATTCAAATACACAAAAAAATCACTTATCAAATGACTGTACAAAAGAAGAACTTGTACCTAACTTACACTAATAAAGCACATGTTAATGGACAAAAAAACCAAACACAAATCAAAACTTGCCTTGGTTTATATGAAGTCACTGTCTGATACCGATTGAAGTTCCTGTTGTGAATAGGAGCAACTGCAGCCTTTCTAGCAGCCTCGGCCGCCAAAGGGAATTGGTTACCCTGGAAGTTGGATCTCCTTTGAGCAAGAGCACCCTAGTATAACAAAAAAACAAGTGTCAAATTTTATATAACATGTTATAACAATCTATATCTGTAAACCACTGCTCTCTTATGTTTAATATGCACCATACCTGTCTAAGGGTGGATCTCGAGTCCATGAAGCGGCGCAGCCTCATTGATTTATCTTGAACAGCATTGTTTGAAAATTTCTGATTCTTGTTCTGTAGAACATCAAATAGCAATTAAATTAACATCAGAAAACAATAATACAAAACACATCTAAAAACATCAAAAGAAGAGAACTCTTACAGGAAGTCTTTGCTTCTTGCCTTTGTTAGCGCCAGTACCATTCTTTGACATTTTGATGATATCATCTAACAATAAAAATTTATCGATTTTAGGTCAAATACATAACCTTTTAGAGGAAATATAAAATCAACTGCAACAGAAGTGTTGCTTGTAGTTTGTACCTAATGTCATGTCCATTTTCTTCTCAGTCAGTGCGATTTCAACAGTTGTAAGTGGTTTTCCTGCCATCTGTAACATGTGTAAGCTTTATAAGCAAAGATCCATAAGTTATATGTACATGTATTTTACAAATTCTATAATGTAACAAACAATTAGTGACTCAATCATAAATTCATAACACATCATCAATCAATTAGGGATAACTACATGATTAACCTACAGTTCCTCAAACAGTCAAACTAAAATCCTAATTTCATCAAATAAATAATCCAAATTCAATCAATTTCACCATATAAAAGCACTTCCTTAACAACCTAACACCGTAAACTCGTTCGATTATTAACCGAGCAAATTATAATCCTCTTATGATCCAAACAAACACAACAAAAACTGAGACAAAGCTAAAACCCTAATTTCATCAAACAAATAATCCAAATTCAATCAATTTCACCGTAAAAAAGCTCTTCCTTGATAAACTCAATACATAAACTCGTTCAGGTTATTAATCAACCCAATTATGTTCCTTGTAATTGCATATGATCCGTACAAAGATAACAAAAACGGAATGAATTCAGAAACTGTAGAATTAAACGGCTGATTACCTGATTGGAAGGAGGAAGTTAACGGAGGCGCGTGTGACTGAAGGTTAGGGTTCCGATTTACGACGAGTTTGGTAACGGTGAGATGACGGCGGAGTGAATAATAATAATAATAATATTTCTAGGGTTTTTGAGAAGAGGATTACGTGTGATCAAAGGCAACCGCGTGTCTTAAATAAATAGTAGTAGGGCCCCATTCACGGACGTCAATTTCGATTTAACTGCACCAATTGTTTCGGGTTTAAAGTGCACCATTGGGTCACCGCCAACTTAGTCGTACGGAGTTCTTCAAATTTTCTCTAGTTTTGGGGAAGACTGTCCCGCCTAAAGGTCCACTGATGGAAAAACCCGAACATCTTCATAATCGAATTGGAAATCACAAAGATCTCATTTTTTCTTCATTGAGCCACCATGCCGCTCCCAAAATGTTGTTTGTGAGAATTAAATTTGGATCTCAATTGAGAAACCAGGGTTTCCTATCAGCATACCACATTGAAAATGACACACATGAGATGATAATAACTAGTTTAGACAATAGGGTTGTTATAAATCCACGAACACACAACAAATTTAGCTTTTTCCTGTTTTTCGTATCTTTGACTCTTAGTTATACTTAATAATAAGACCATGTAATACATAATAATATTATTTAAATGTAAAATACAGTTTAACAATGCATATCCGAATACATGTATATATGATCTATAGTTAGTTTTACACTCATTTGTTATTGTGTTGCTAGGTTAGTAACCATGTATTACACGGGCTGAATAAATAATGTAATTAGAATATATAAAGATGTTTATATGTATGAACAATCAGGAATATTTCAATCTTTTATCAATGGATAGTTTTACAAAAATTGTACTTATTTGGAATAAAATTATTTGGGAAATCACAAGGTTCATGGATGACTCGACTGGCTTACAGGTACCAACATAGTTGTTTGTTAGTGAATTGATTAGATTATATTTATTAATATGCTTTAAAAATAATTTATTCAACTCATGTGTCACACGGGCATATAAACTGGTATACAATATCATTTGAAAAATCCATGAATAATATTTGGCTAAAATTGGTAGAGTGGGTAGCTAACCCCACTAACTTTCCTTTCTTTTCGTCTTTGGTATAATATATATACACACAAAAGGGGATGCTCAAACGAGAAGCAAAATTGGCGTGGTGGCAAGTGTTGCCCTATTACAAGTAGGACGGGGGGCTAGATCTTTGGCTCTGTTGGTTCGTTCTGATGTTTTCTTTTTATAAAACTAAGATTAAATAACTGTTATCAAATTTACATTGTTACACTTGAACTTTAATAAAGTTATTATATAACACGTGAATTTTAATAAATTGTTTTGGTTAGGTTTTTTGGTTTTTTCTCAAGTTTTTTAAAGTTGTATCTGGAAATTATTTTTTTCTCTTGCTTTGTTGCTTCTCTCTCATAGTTGTTTTGTATGCGAAGTATATAACCAAGAAGAAAAGAAAGAGAATGTCAATTTCAAGAATCATGTTATACATATTTGACTTTAAAGAGCACTCCTTTAATAAAAAGTACTATTAAAACAGTATGACATTTACTCTACACAGTCAATTGTTTTCATGAAATGTGTAATAAAACATCAAATTGTTTAGAGTGGTAAACAATTCGGTCTGATCAGTTATGGGTTAATCGGGTATGGTCACATTCAGTTTGATCCTTTTTGCAGTGTGACCCCGCTCCTAAGAGAGAACTTGATCTAACAAGACAATTGCATTTTTTGAGTCTTACATTTATTACCCGAACTAAAGTATCTAGATTTTAAATTAGCCCGTTCTGACCCGACTCGCCCATTTTACCAGCTAAAGGTCTTTAAGAGTGGTGATATATGCAGATTATTGCCAAATTGTAAGCATAATTTTCATGCCAAGGCTAATCAAGACTGCTGCTTGCCCAATGTGTAAAACTTGTGTTGATTTGGGGAAAAAATAGATTCCAGGTGATGTTTGTTTAGAGTTGACTAAAGAGACAAGGCGGGTCAAAACCGGGTAATAGTTTCATGTGAATTGGAGGCTTATTGAGCAGAGTATAATAATTTTCTTGGAAAGTTTTATTATTGTATCACTCCTTAGCTATATTATAATAAAAAATAGTTTATGAACATGTTAACAGTAGTACCTTGCACGCTTTTTGTTCCTTTGTGGCTCCTCTCGAGGCTCGAAATTTCTTCGTGCTCCAGCCTCAACAACATAATCAGAAGAAGTGACTAGTAATAAGTTTTTCATAAATGAGTAATTCATGTCTTCATATCTACATTTTAATTTTTTTAATCTATTGTTAATTTAATAGGTTGTGATTTGAGTCTAATTACAAAGTGAAAATTATTAAGTTAACAAGGTATTTTGATTAATAGAGTATTAAATTAGCAAAGTTGGTCACATATAAACAACAGTTTTGATGAAACAATGACATTGTTTATGAGTTATGACATGAAATAATAAATAAATTGGTTTTGTGTCAATTATCTGTAGTTATTGTTCATGTGTATATCAGTTGATTCCATAGGTCTTTTTATCTTGGTTGCTAGTGTAATTAGTCAACTCCCACGAATTGAACCAGAGGTTGATTTCATTCTTAGCGGCTTCTGGACCGTCACTTCCATGAATGATGTTCCTACAAACCAAAACACACAATTAAAATTCATGTTACCATGGCTAAAGTTTAGCCGCTAAACTATAACGCTACCTTTGTTAGTAGAATTCACAAAATATGGAAAGCAGCCATGTCATTTGAAGACAAAAATTACCCTTTAAAATTTAGCCTTTACATGTAACACGCTATGTTTACCGCCTCCATCACTATTTTAAGTTTTTAACTACACTGTGATGCAGGGTATCAAAACAAACCAGCTTACACTAGTTTATGAAGCAAACTAGCAAATTATTAAGCGGTCGGTTTTGTGACCCTGATGTACCACTTCAACAAATGCTTGTCTTTAAAATGCAAGATTTTAAGTAATTTTCGGAAAGAGTATTTTGCGTGTTGACTAGCATGGAACCAGCAGTACCTTCCAACAACAATTGCCACATCACCTCTAATGGTTCCGGGCTGTGACTGTCATGGATCTGTAGCCCCAATAAGTTTACGACCATATGTTATCACACCGTCTCCTTCCCAAACCTGCACGACTGAACGAAAATTATTCATTTTTATTTTTTGCATGTTTTTTCCCAAGGCGCGTGGTAGAGTAATGATAATATATCCGTACCATTACAAGAACAGGGCCCGAGCTGAGGAAGTTGCATAAATCATTAAAAAATGGTCTTTCCCTGAGATCATAATAATGCTTTTGCGCATGGGACTTTGAAGGCACGACAAGTTTTATAGCTACAAGTTTGAAGCCTTTACGCTCAAACAGCTTAATAATCTTCGATATCTAGACTACAAAAGGCTAAAATCTATTGACAAGTTTGGTATGCGCATGTATATATATGGGGAAATATGTATGTGTGAACTACCAGTCCTCTTTGCACACCATCAGGCTTGATAGCAATGAAGGTGCGCTCCATCTGCATAGGCAAGGGAAATATGCATATATGAGCAATGCTTTTATAACCGGACTTGTCACTAGTCAGACTGGTTTCCACTTTCCAATCCCTATGACATCATCAATAATTTAAAATAGAATATGGAACACCTTTATAGTTTGGTGCTGATTTGGAATGAAAACAAAATATGAAATAAATAGTACATATGAAGCCAGATGTAACAAATGAAGCAGTAAATATAATTTTGAAATGAACAGATATAAAAGATATTTAAAATCCTGTTGAACCACTCGGTTTGGTTTAATTGTTCAAATAGACTCAACCAGACTCGCTATGTACCTGTTTCAGTTCTGAAAACAATGAGACTGAGAAAGAATGCTAATAATTACCGAAAATGAAATTGGCAATTAATCAAAAACCTGTGATGCATGTGCCTCTTGGTCTTGAAGCATGTATGCTGCATTGATTTACATGTTTAATTAAAGAAATAGTTATAATAAATCCACAAGGAAGTGAATACATAATATCACTCATTTCATTGCAATTTGAAAGCTTTTACCTGAGCAGGAAGCACAAGAGCTCCGGCAATCCAGTTGTTGGAGGTGCTTGTGGATTGGCTGAAAGAATCTAGAGTGGGTAGTGTTCTTTTCAAGGAAACTACTGTTGCAGCAGCAGCAGCAGCAGCAGCAGCAGCAGCTGTTCTTCCTTCTGCAAGTGTGTATAAAAAAATAACTAAAAACTAACTCAACTCACTAGATAACACACTAATGGTTATGTTGAAATCTAAACAACACAAACATCATCAAAATTAAGTATCGATTAATGACCTGATGTTTTCAGTCACCAATAAATAACAAAGTTATCGTCATTTTACCTCAACCTGCAGATCCTCATTCAATAATGTACAATATGCATCCTTGGCTGATGTGGCGGCATTGAGGCATGGCCATCCTTCATGCTCAGTTCGTGGTTATGTGAGGGCTAAGTGCGGTTTTAATTGTTTTATCTTTTTTTCACTCACACGTTTACTAGTTATGAATATAATGTACGTGTGGGTTGCATGTGGGAAGGATGGGTATAATAGTGTTGGTGGTAAGAAAAATGTTTGGGCAAAAACCTTAGGTGGCATGCTTACTAGGTGGAAAAAATGGGTTGTAGTGTTGCGGAGAGTCTAACTCATACCTCGATGTAGTACAACAAAAAAATATTAAGATCGAGTCGATGTTTCAAGTCATTTACATCAAGAACTAATCTCATTCTAAAGGTAATTCATTGAAATACAAGTAATGGAAACATCATTATTCGTTTTCAACCGATCAGAATAGCAACAATCAAACGGAAATCAAAACAACAATGGATTTGAAAGCTCTCTGGGAGTTTTTTTACGTAACGAAATGGAAGGAAAACAAAGAGAGCATGTTTGGTTTGGTTTAGTTCTGGTGAAAATGATATAAAGCATGCATATTGCAATTTTGAATGCTGATACCTTTTGTTATCAAGATATTTTTATTAATACATCCAAATGTAAAACTGATTTTCAAGTGACAACAAACACTTCAAAATTGGAAATACAAGCACCACATACATAACTAATGACATATTTGACTGTTTATAAACCATTTCTTCTACCTCTACTTGGCTTCAAGAAACATAAATAACAGAATTTACAAGACATTTCAGGAGCATTGTGTATATTTACAAAATAATCCAACTAGCAGCCTTATTTTAAAAAATCCTTAAATTAGCACAAATTACTTTGATGCATCAGATAAATCATCAGTAGTAGTTGAATCTGATCCCAATTTGCACTCCTCTTGCAATGTTGCTACCCAAGCATCCACCTGTACGAACGTTGCACTCGTCTTTAATACATTTTTGTTAATAGTTATATACGATCATATTGTATAATACAATAAGCTAAGCTTTTAACGAGAGTTAGAAGGTTGCATGTAGGCTTGTAAACAAACCGAATGAACACAAACAGAGCATTTTCATGTTAATTCGTTTAATTTAACCAAACAATCAAACTTGAACAATTAAACAAATGGAGTTCCTTGTTTGTGTTCATTTATGTTCTATGTCAACAGTATAAACCGAACAGTTCATGGTCGTAAACAAACGAATGTAACTAAATATAGATGAACAAACATAACTGAGTTAAAATCAATTAAAAGTAATTGTGAACAACAATGTACTAGGCTTATCAAGTTATTAAAACTAGACTATATTATAATGGGCCTAACAACTTTAAAAGGAATATATTAACGAACATAATCGAGCGAGCTTAAACAAACGTAAACTAACAAAAATAAATGAAAGTAACGAATGCTAACAAACATAAATGAACTAAGGAGACATATGTTCATGTTCATTTTTTTAACTAATTGAACAAAAAAGTTATGATCGTTCGTTTATTAAATAAACGAACTTCACGCCGAATGGTTCGCGAACGATTCACTAAACGTTAAGCTCGTTTACAAAACTATCTGTATGCAATAAAAAGTGGCACCTGCAATTTTGAAGCACTTGAGCATTCATATCTCAATCCTTGGCGAGTTACAATGTAAAAATAATATCGAGTTTCCCCTTCTTCTTGAGTATGACATGGCATACGCCCGACTTCCACAACATCAGACAAAAGGGTGGAGTCTTGTGGACTTATATCTTCAACAAGACCATTGATAAAAAATTAATAAACATAATAGCCACATCATCAGTAGTTGAGTGAGTTAGTTAAATAGTTGGTTACCTGTGGATACGAAATACAAGAAAATGCATGATCCTTGAAGAACAACGAAGCGAGGAAGCCAGTCATCAACTTCTGAATCATCAAGAGGTGGTGCTTCTCCAGGTAGTGCCTTCCATCTCTGTGTAACCGGATCAATTAAATTATAAAACTATATTCAATTGAAAAATTATAAGAATCCAATACAGAATAATATATGCAATAAGTTAATGGAAATACAGTTCGCATGTGTAAATAGCCTGAAAGACGAGCAGAACGCAGAATTTCATCAATATGTTCCAACCTGCATGAAATAAAATGAGTGAGGAAAACACTTTAGCATAAAACAGCATAATGAGTTACCGACAAAGAGACGAGTGAAATGACTACTGCTTACCGAGCTTTTAGATGACCTTCTCGTTCCTCTAAATCAGCAAGTTCCGATCGAATTGATTCTACTTCTGCAGAAGATAATGCAACCTATGCATCACCATAACAGACACTTTAGAGCAAAGGTAAATCAAAAGTTAAAAAGAGTAGTCGGGTTAAAAAATATTCGACCTTTTGTTTCCATCCGTGTCCGCTCCCCAAGTTAGCTTCTTCAAATTAAATAAGTTCAACATGGATGCAGGAGATGCAAATCAAAGCAACTAAAAGATCAAATAAATAAATAAATTCAAAACCATATATTAATTAAAAGAAATAAAGGTTCACATATAAGACTAATTAATTTCTGTTAACAGACAACATACCATTTAGACACGTTTTTAATTGCGGCATTAACGTGTTTAGCATGAACACATAATTGACATGAAATTAATGCATAATAACTTTGAAAGGTACAGTTAGGTTAATTGTATTCGGGCCGAAATTGTAGTTCCAAATAAAGGTAATAAAAAGTGAATAGCTAACACAGATGTTGTTCCCTTAACCTAATTTGTTAGCTATCTATCTATCATTACAAATTCAGATTGAAATCAGCAAATCAAATCATACTAACAAGAAAGAATAGAATTAAAGGTAGGTAATCAGATGATCATACCTAACTTAATAGTTATCAAGTCTGGATTGTGTCGTCAATAGCAGATGAGATAAAGCTAATAATAATAATAATCAGGTTGAAGAAGCTTTTTATTTGTAGATGATGATTGCGTCTTTAACGGAGGTTGTTTGTTGGACTCACTTTCCCACACGGCGCCGTTAGTTAGCTACCACGAATACATACATACATACATACATACATACATGCTAATTAAGTATTGTCATTGTCACATAGATGAAGTAGGTTTAATTAACTAATTTAAAAAACAAGTATTATGACTTTATCAGGTGGGTTTTGTTAATCATAGTATTAAAAAAAAGTGATTGGTTGAAATGGGACGAACCTCATAAAAAAAGCCCTGATGAGCATCATCCAATTGACGAGAAGAAGGGTTGTAGAGTGGCGCCTCCCCCTTGGCAAGGGGTGTTGTGGTTTTTGATATGGTTAAAGGGTGATGTGGATGTGGGTGGCGCCTCCAAACCTTCACGACACTCAGGCTTAGATTAATTGAATCGAAAAAAAACTAAATATCGCTTTCATATAATTTGATTTTTATAACCAATAATATTATACTAGTATCATTTTTTAATAAATTAAAAGTTAGTTGGCATCTCTTTATAAAAATAAGAAAAATGTTAATATTTTATCTAATCTGGCAACCCTACTTCCCTTTCTCTTTGGCTCTCTCAAAGGTGGTGGCCATCCTCAATCGCCGCCACATCTCCATCTCTCATCGTAGATTTATATTATTTGAATTTCGTTTGGGATTATTACTATTAGACAAGCTGTGGGAATGGTAAAATTAGAAAAAGAAAAAATCATTAATTAAGATGGAAATATATAAATAAAATATAACCAATATTGTTAAAAATGAAATATTAATTAATTTGCACATTATAAAGCCAAATTTCAAAGAGAACCAAAAAGGACCTACAACGCATTAAAATTCCTTTGAATGCTAATTAGATTTAACGTCTTCCTTATGGCAACATCTTACCTTCGTACTGAGCAACAGAAAATAAATGTAGGAACAATTCAAAATGAACCAAAAGGAAATTAAAGAGGTCGATTAATGTGAAGCTCAAAGGAGATGTAGATAAAAAACAAGCTAGGGATAAAGAGAGAAGAATATTTAGTTTAAATTAATTAGGCTTATCTATTTGTTTAGTTTTATTATTTAATTAAGTTTTAGTTTGCTACACAAGTATTGCACATAGCCACATAGGATTGGTGATGTCCCAACTATGATCACATTCCTTAAGCAACGGGTTACTTTGAGCCACAAAGACACCAAGCAGCGCATGATATTGGTGGTCTTGATTTCACATCATCATCATTGTTCCTCGCTTAAGGTTCACTTTCGGATGAAGTGGGGGGTTTTCTAAGTTAAAAACTTACAATGGTTACATGACAAAGAAGCTTTCAATGCAATATCAAACATGACAACCAAGGCAGACACCAACCATCAATTGTTTAAGGCAAGGTTAGTGTCAGTACTGATATAGAAGGCTTTCATAGGTGTGGATCATGCAATCTATGCCTATCCAAGAACAGTAGTCTTGATCCAATTAACCGGTGGCACTAAAGCAAAGAGGTGAAAATTGCATCCTTGAAACCCAAAAACCCTTTAGGGAACCAATTCGGGAGTTCGGGTTCATAGCTACCAAACGTGGTGTACTAACAACAACTTTGAAGTAGGTAATGATAGCCATGAAAGAAAACAAATGGTTTTGGATTCAATATTCTCTTACGTTAAAAGTATTATTCCTAATGCAACAAATGTAGTCTGGTTAGTTAGTTAATGTAAGTTCCGTTCTATGATGTTAACTTTAGGTTTGGGAAACCTGTATGGGTAGGTTGTGGGCCAGTGGCGGATCCAGACATTTAACTTAGTGTGGGAAAAAATAACCAATAAAACGTTTCTACGTGAAAACATAGAAACGGACTTCATTAAATATAAATACGTTTTCGTATTACCTCCTACTGAAAAGATGGATTAGAATACAAAAAATAAAGAATCAATAAATTGCCATTACCATCTGCCTATATACATTAAAAACAAAAAAGAAAAAAGAAAGAGAAATTAATAACTACAGTACCATATGAACCATTGCCAAAAGAAACAATATAATATATTAACATATGAAATAATATTATCTTAGGTCTTTTTTTAATCAATCAATATTCATTAACTAATATAAAAGGAATGAGTGGGCTTGTTTATCAATTAATTAGGTTGGGTCGGTAGATATTTAGAGCATGGGGGCTTGGGAAAATGACAGAAGGGGGTGCTAGAACGTTTTTTCACCAAAATAACACTAAAAAAATATAATATTCGCACAACCCAGCAAAATTTGAGTGGGTGTCTTAACCCCCTTGACATATGCTTCAGTCCGCCACTGTTGTGGGCTCGTGTCGTTCAAGAGGTGTTGATGTTATTGGGCAACACGCAATGTAATGCAGTTGAAGCATTCGTGACCATGGTTGTGGAAGATGCCCTTATTTTGAACAAGACGAGGATATCAACGCTTTTGCTACTAAACATCTCTGTTTTGAAACATATTATATGGATATGGTCACGATATGTGTAACATCCCAAGTTTTAGGAACTTATAAATTTAATATATTCTGAATAACTATATATATTTGTTTTATAATATATGTAGAGGGCCTAGTAGATATTTACTAATATTTTATTCTCTCATCATTTCTAATACAAATCCAAACTCGTATAACAAACAAACAAAAATCCCACTCGAACTAAGGCTATTGTCTGCGTTTGAGGAGGATGAGATGGAGGAAACCTTACCTCTATCCCGGAGTTTAGAGAGATTACTCTCATTGACAACCTGGCTAAACTTTGTTGTGCATATTATAGTCATCCATATAACACGAGACATGGGTAAAAGGATCAAAGCAACAACCATACAAAAGTAGTAATAATGATAGTAGTAAACTACCACTACCAAACTTATAAAACAAACACTTTTTATGAAACGATCATTTTACAACTTTTTATTTCAAACCAAAGGCCACCTAAGCAGTACTATAGGTCATAAAATGCATAATGGTGGGTGGAACTCATAACAGTTCAAAAGATATGCATGTGATCCACTTCAACATATACAAACAAATGTGTTCTCTAACTTCATGTTTAACAGTGGTATCTACCATATTCAAAAACAAAACTTAGGCCTCTCACTTTTCAGCCATCAAACATAAGCTGCACCAAATGTAACCAAAAAGTTAATTTCCGACACGATTTAATGAATCAATTTGCAAACAGTATATATAAATAATTGGAGAATTAGTATTCAGCCATATCTTTATGAACAAAAGTTTCATAACGGTGTGATTTCTCGTAACATACAGTACTCGTTCATATACGAATCTAAAATAAAAAAACTCGCGCGGTTACACAAGTCTTCTCTCTTGTAAAAGCTTCATCAACTTCAATACTTCATAAGCAACCACCCAACTGTCAAATAAAAAAGGACCCAAAAAAATCAAGGGTATGAAAATAAACAAAAAAAAGTCTGAAATCTGAATATATAAAATTGTTAGATCCATGGATTGCAGGTGAAATATTTTGGCTCATGGGTGCTATCAAGCTATGATTTTTACTTAATATTACAAAGCGGTAAGGCACAACTAAGAGCATAATTATGTCAAGCTCAACGTTACAGTTTACCAACCATAAAGTATACATAAACAACAAAAGGAAATACGGCTTACCAAAATAGCATCAATTTCCTCTTGAGTCATTGGTGTTCTTTTGGGTTGAAGAGAAGCTTTCCCCCCTAAAGTTTTTTCAGATGGGGGCTTCGAGAAAAAAGTGGTTGAATCATTACTGGCAGCAGGCTTTGCTTGAGTCTGAGTCACAGAACCTACAAGATAATCATACAGTTGCAACATATTATAGAATGAAAATATATATATCAGAAACTAAGTACTTAAAGTTTGTTACATGCATAATCAAAACAAGGCACTAACAATATTTTCATTTTTAGGCATATTGTATAATTTAGCTTAATTCTCAAATCTCACAATCTGCAAAAAAACTATAGATTTCCTTTCAATTTGGAAGTAGAAACAAACCATTTAGGCCTAATAAATCAAAATTGTTCCCTTTATTTGCATTGTCATCCTGCATTTTGATGTTTGGCCCCTTGGTTTAAAAAAACGCGCCCCAGACGCATTTCTATGGGCTTCGAACAACTTAAGACGTGGTATGCAGGAAAGCTGAAAGGCACACTGAAAAAAAAAAGAGCCATGAAGCGTGCGTGTGCCTCTTGTACACTGACTTTCTGTGCATCAAGATGTTGTAGCTTTTTTGGTTGTACACGTATGCAATTCATATATCAAATCATATATAAAGCTTATTTATGTCTAAATATCGAGTAAACGTGGCTAGAAACCTATAGAAAATACATAAGAAAATTACATAATATTTAGCGTCTTGCATACGAAAAGCGCTGCGCTTTGCGCAATTGCGCCTCGGCTCGGGACCCACGCATTTTAAATCCAAACACCCCCATAATAGTTTGCGCCTCACATACAAAAAAAGCCATGTGCATTGCGCAATTGCGCCTCGGCTCGGGACCCACACATTTGAAAACCAGGCATACCGCTCCTTAAGTCGTTCTAAGCCGATGAACCATTGCTTAATTACAATTAGGTTAAATCATAATAATAATAATCAAACTCATGAGCCTATTCTACACGTAGAATAATTAATAATTATAAATCAGATTATTATTATCAAATTGCTACACAATTATTAATAATACAAACCGGAAGGCTTGGGATGACGCTGTGGAAACTTGATTAGGGGAATTCGCTTCAACGCTTGCGATGCTCCCATGTTTCGGTCGATCGGAGATGGTTGTTGCGGTGGTGGTGGCGACGGCGGCGGAGGTGAACGGGATGAAGGAGGTTGGGGCTCCGGGAGGGGCTTTCTTTGCTTGGAGAATAATGAGAAAAAGTTACGGCATTTGCTAATTACTGCCATTTTTAACCCAGACGATGAGATTTTTTACGGTTTCTTTTCTATTTATATGGGCGAATCGTTTTTACAAAAGTTACGTGTGAGTTAATTAAAGAAACTGTTCTTGTGCTTTAATCCGTTTTACACTTTTAATCTCTTAAGTTTTAAAAGTTACATGTTTAGGGTCTAATATCGAGAATTATTAAGTTTGTACAAAAAAAAATGGCAGTTTTACTTTTTATTGGGCGTTTAACTTTGATTTAAGTTGTTCATCGGTAAATCTGGTTAGGGTGAGTGTCACGAATTGCTAAAGAAAAGAGAAAGAACGTTTATAGCTTAATCGTCGACTAATGGTGACAGAAGGCTATGACGACAATAGGAATGGCAACAACTATAAAATAGAACCGAAAATCATGCATGAACACGAATAACGCAACAAAACATAAAAATAAAAGGACATGAGTGATTTACATGGCTCACGTTAAACTGACATACGTTCACGGCTGTAACTAGTGAGACAATATGATTATATTGTAGGTTATGAGAATTGCATTTGCATGGTTTGTCATAAACAACTAGAGTTGTTGGAATACATTTGGGGTAGGGTAATGAATATAAAGTTGAAATAAAGTGAAATGGACAAATATAATGTTCATTTGTTTGTCATAAACACCACACAAACAAACAATAGGGTGTTGATATCCAAAACGAAAATAGAGATACACCACTCTTATAAAATATAACACCATCACCCAATATGTCATGGTTGAGCTAGCATGTTCTGATAAATTTAACTCAAAATCTAAGGAGATAAATTAACATGCACATTTTTTTATTTTAAAATGCTTTGGTCGCTTAACTATCAAAGTACATTAAAATAGAAAATTATAGAGAGTTACTAGTATTATAGAAATACCCACGATGTCCAGTAATTTAACTGATTGCCAATAAACATGCGGAATAAAAAAGAACTAAATGTGGAGCAAGTAATAAACAATGAAATAGACTTTTGCAAATAGTGGTTGTGGTGGGGTTAGGCGGATGATATGTTTGCACCCCCATTAACCAAATGACCAAACACCCTTTAGATATCCTAACTTAACTGGATAGAGCTAGCTAGAACTAGAAGCTAAAATACCGTTAACATCTTGGTGGTGGTCATTTCATTGTCTCCTACTTGAGAGAAGTTTGCCCTCAAATATAGAAGAACAAGAATGAGTTATGAGTTTACAATAACTATAGTCACCCATTCAAATAATGATAACCGATATTATATTTTCCACGAATATGGGGATCTTCTATTATTTCATTCATTAGTTGCAATCCATGTTATTGGCTTGATTTACGTCACTAGGTTCAGGGCGTTACATCTTAACCAAGACTTAATCTCTGAGTAGGTTGACCACTTAACCCAGACTTTTAGAAAGACTACAGATCAAATACATTAGTTTAAGTATCGATATTTCATTAATCTTAAATCCGCTTTGAACATTGTTTGATTTGTGGTGAAGCTACTACATAGTAGAACACAAATCTTGTAACTAATAATCATACTAATCACAATAATCGCAATTACCTGTAAGTTTTTAATACTTTATATACATCATCTGATACTTGTTTTTAATGTGTTACATGTATATTAGATACTTGAATGATACCGGTTATTTTTTAAGAGAGTCCGTTAAAGAATATCACGAATAAACTATCCAGCTAATCTAATAAAGTAAAATGATTATATAGACATGTGTCAGTTCGTGGTTAATTCTCACAGTTTTTTCCCTCCAAAACTAATTATGACATAAATCAATAATTATTCACTTTTTTTTACACTTCATTTATATTATATCTATTAAATGATTAAATTATTCACTTTTCTTTAAACTTTATTTATATTATATCGACACAATTTTATAAAAATAAATATCTACATATTCTACTACTATACATTGTTAAAATATATTTCATAACATACTTGATGAAGTCCAAAACTGTGTTTGTTAAATATTGAAAAAAATATAATTTTAAATGTTATCATTAACATATTATTGTTGAAGATTATAAATAAATAAAACAAAAAATAAAACTCTATTATGCTTTCAATTTACGAAGTAATATTTTTAATCATTAAATTATAAATTTAGGGTAAAGTTAAAATACAAAGGGAGACAAAAATAAGAAGTGTGAGAATTATTTATGACCACACAAAAAAACCCTTAAAAATAAATTCAAAAATAAAAAAATAAAAAAAATCATAACTCAAAATATAAATAAAAAACAACAAAAAATTAAAAACTAAAATGTTTCCACCATCATTCCCGTTAAAAAAATACAAAAAAATTAAAAATTTTTGACGAAAAGACACAATGCCAAGATAAAAGACACAGTAACAAAAATAAACAAAAGTCACAATAAAAACTAAAAAATTACACAATCAATCGCAAAACATAGCACAATGTTGAGTAATATAACACAATATAAAGAAAAAAAGACA